>NW_027362761.1:879500440-879740440 GCF_046119375.1 Phyllobates terribilis
CCTCCCCAACGCCCACCCATCGGGCAACAGTTGCCCACCCTCTCTATGGGATCTAGTGGCGAATAGTTGATGCCATTAATCAGAGCGTCAGTTGCCCCGTCGACGTGGCAAGCATACGGTAAGGCATGGGAAGAGTGGACACGACTAGTAGCAGGCAGACGGGTTGACCAATGTGAACAAGCCAGATTACAAGTCACCATAGAATTTCTCCACCAGCTAATGATGAGGGGCATATCAGGGGCGTCAGCGCAGCGGTGTTTGACCGGAGTAGCATTTCACTTCCAACTACTGAATTGGGGAGATGTGACAAAGAGATTCATCATCAGACAATCCATAAAAGGGTGGAAAAGGGGTCAGCCAAGTCAGGAGTGTAGACGTCCCATCCCGTGTCACTAAAACTGATTTCTCACATCATATCCCTAACACCATTAACATGACACTCACAATTTAAAGCAACACTACTGTCTACTACATTTGCGATCGCCTTGTTCGGGGCGCTATGCATAAGCGAATTAGTCCCTCAATCCAAAATTACCATCAGTGGAGGCTTATTACACCAGGACGTAGTCATAGCCAATAATGCAATACGTCTACGCATACGCCAATTGAAAACGGTTCCAGCGGGCAGGGGCACTTGGGTACTTCTACAACCCACAAACGGTACACTGAGTCGGGTAGCAATAGTAAAAACATATATAACCATCAGATCACAAAGTAATTTCTTCCTATCACACATTGATGGAACGCCATTATCAAGATACCAGTTCCAAGCTATATTTATAAATGCATTACATCGGCAGGGAACCACCCCAAAGAGTACGGGACACACTCATTCCGCATAGGCGCGGCCACGGAAGCAGCAAGAGCAGGACTGTCAGAAACGGAAGTTCAGAGGATAGGGAGATGGCGATCCACGTGTTTGGCGAGATACATAAGACCGGACTTGTTATCCTAACGTGGTTTGTTTCTTTTACAGGTGACGCTAAGCCAACAGTGTGGGTGATAGGTCACTCGAATATATATTGGGCAGAAAAAAGGGCGAAAGTCCGCCCAGGCGGGAGAAAATTAGAGTTTCATAACACATATTTCAACTGGAGAGGTATTAGAGGCCTGCTATGGCCACAGGTACTAATGAAGGTAATCAAGGTAGGGAGAGAGGCAAGAGGTCCGGTCATCTTAGTTATACAGGCCGGGGGAAACGACCTAAGTCATCACAAGAGTGCATAACTAATGGCAATAATGAATCTAGACACTGAGCGCTTCAGAGAATTTTTCACAAAACTAACTATAGTATGGTCAGAGATTGTGCCGATAGCGGTATGGCAAGGTGCGCGAGCCATCACGGCCATCGAACGGACAAGGCGGGTAATAAAAATTCGGATGGCAAAATTTAGAAGAGACAGAGGCGGTGTAGTGATACAACACCAACAACTGGAAGGAGATAAAGCTGGCCTCATACGGCCCGACGGTGTTCACTTAATGGATATTGGACTGGACATATTCCTGTCAGGACTCCAGGACGGAGTGGAACAAGCGTTAAGAGTGATGGATGGGGGTCAGAGTCCTGCATACGAGTACGCAGGATCCTCCGTGGCCTGGAAATAGAAAAGACATGTTGGAGAGTTACACTTGTTGGCCAACTTGCCGGTGTGGAGACCCAGGGCATGCTGCAACAAGCTGAATTATTTTAGAAATAAAATGCCTTTCTAATGGAATGAGTATAAAGAGTTAATAAAGCTGTGACCGATCCTCACCCATCCAGTTGTAAGAGTTACATTATTGTATTGTCAAGGAAAGGGGGGCGGTAGGGGGGCTGAGCGTCTGGGTTTGGTTGGGGGTCCCCACAGTCTGCCTAGGCTAGATGCATTTAAAAATTCTTATTAGATACACAGGCGATGCAGCTTGCTTCGCAGTTGGGCTGCTACGCCCAAAGTATTGCCTAGGCTAGATGCAGTTAAAAATTCTACGCTGACTAGCAGACACTGAAGCTTTGGAGCAGACCTCTGAGTAAACAGCTCTTCATACTCAACCATCTGTGTTACCCCAAGCCATAGTGTATGTAGTTTCTTACAGTTAAAAGGGGGAAGGGAGCGACCCAACCCACCTGGAATTGACGATGCCAACGTCACGTAAAACACAGCAAGGGGACTCCAAAAAGAGTCTCCATTTTTTCCAAAAATTGTGGCACAGACACCACTTAAGTGGCATCAATTGCCCCAGAGTTGCTTAAAACGGTTGGTGAGGTGATTTTACCAAATCCTCAAGCTTTTAGTCTCCCCAGGATGACACAGGGGTAGAAAAGTCCTTGCAGATCCATGATTTGTTCATCTTTATGAACGTGAGTCTGTCTACATTCTCAGTGGCCAGCCGCGTGCTCTTATCTGTCAGCACACCACCAGCAGCGCTGAACACACGTTCAGAGAGAACGCTGGCTGCAGGGCATGACAAGATCTCCAAGGCGTGAGTGGCGAGCTCCGGACATTTTTCCAGATTGGAATCCCAAAATGAGCAAGGGTCCAGTGACACAGTCATGGCTTCGATGTTCACTTGGAGATACTCCTGTACCATCCTCTCTAGGCATTGACTATGTGTCAGACTTCTTGTCTCCTGTGGCCTTGCAATGGATGGTGTAAAAAAGTGGTGAAACGATTCCACAAAATTGCTGTTACCAGCAGATACTGTTTTACTGTTACGGTTTGAGTGATGAAGACTCAACAGACCCACGGTTGGCAAGTTAGAACTGTGAGATTCACTACGTGCACCACTGGTGTTTTGTGGAAAAGCACATGTAAGATTCTGCAACAGCCTCTGCTGATACTCCTGCATGCGTGAATCCCTTTCTATGGCAGGAATTATTTCGGCAAATTTACTTTTGTACCGGGGATCTAAGAGTGTGGCAACCCAGTAGTCGGGATTACTTCGAATTCTGACAATCCGAGGGTCATGTTGCAGGTAGTACAGCAAGAAGGCACTCATGTGTCTTGCGCATCCAGGAGGACCAAGTCCTTGTTGTGTTGATAGCGAGGTAAGAATCATGCTTCCTTCCTCTGCCCTCTCCCTCCAACCTCGCACAACAGAAATGTGATCAAGGTCTCCCTCATCTGATGAGTCTTCCATGCCCATCGCCATTTCGTCCTCCACTTCTTCCTCGGTTCCTGCACCTTCCTCAACAGTTTGGCTGCTACCATGCTCCCGGGTAAATCCCTCTCCTCCACCCTCCCATGCCTGCCGCCTTGGTGCTGCCGACCGTCTGGACCTTGCAGATGTTATCCCTTCCGCATAAAACTCCTCCTCTACTTCCTCCATCTCCTCTTGTCCCACCACCTGACTCTGAATTCTGTTTAACGTGTGCTCCAGCATGTAAATCACCGGAATAGTCATGCTGATAATGGCATTGTCGTCAGCACTAAACATCTTCGTCGCCATTTCAAAACTGTGCAGAAGGGTGTGTGGCGCCACTGAGGGTTCAGTCGCCACAGAGGTACTGCATCTCACCCAGAGGTGTGGTATCTCACCCTCAGGTAAGGAAGGAGTATGGCTCGGGACCCTAACACCAGCATCCAACACATACCCGCAGTGGGGGTAGGGCGAGATTGCTCCTAAGGGAGAGCACAGTCCCAGGTCCCTAGCTGGCAGGAGGGTCCTATGTAGTGGGTGTGGGTGGAGAAAGCAGCTTAGGGGAGCACATGACAGGGACAGTATAAATAGGAAGCCATCTTAGAAAGAGCAAGCCAGTCAGAGGAGGAGAACTGACAGGAGCAGAGGCTCTGCATGAGCTCTGCTCCGGAGGCGGGCCTAGCCTGGGAGGCCCAGGACTGAAGGAGAGAAGAGAGGAGTGGGAGCAGGAAGGCTCCAGGAACCGAAGGGACCCTAGGGGTACGGGCCGTGCAGAAGGCCACCCGTACGCCCGCTGCTACCAGGAGGTAGAGGGGTCAGGCCAGATAAGGGGAACCGGTCCCTCAACTAGCGGAGAAACAGCAAGGCTTAACTAGAAACCGGAGGCTGCAGCATTTCATGTACTGCACACCAAAGTCCACACCAGTCTCACTAAGAAGGTAGCCACATAGGACCCAGGGGACAGAACACACGTCACCCGCCAAGGCCCGAGGACACCGGATAGAAGTATCACTGGGTGTGAGGTGCAGGGAGAAGGCCAGAGAAAGGACACACAGAAGGGGGTCCTGCTAAGTACTCCGGAGCTATCTGGGGGTGGACTGAGCCCCTCACTGAGTACGCACAGCACGACGGGGGAGATTGCTCTGATACCTGTAATCTGGACTGCAACAACTGTGAGTAAAGATCTTGGGACTGCATCACACGGACTCTGTGTTCATTACTGACTCCCTGCACTGCAACCACCATCATCCACCCACACTGCCCTGAAGCTACACTCTTCCTGTGGGGAGTAATAATACCATTGCTGCAAAACCACCAGCTTCAGAGGACTGTTCCGCAGCGGCGGCTCCTTTGGCTGCACTCCACAGGTGGCGTAGTCGGACATTATAAAACCCATATATACAAATTACCCTTGGATTGACCGCCCTGGGTCATGGACCGGGTCACCCCTTCAGTGACTACAACCCCCAGCGTCTACCGGCCCGGCTCCGGGTACCCCACGGCCCAGGGGGCGCGTCAACTTCATAGGTCCCTGATCTGAGACCACTCCTGCAGTGTGATTTGCCCCACCTCTGGATCTCGTTGGCCAAGGCTATACGTCAGAACGTATTGCACCAGGGCTTGTCAGTGCTGCCACAGTCGCTGCAACATGGGCAGAGTTGAATTCTACCATGTTGACACATCGCATTTCAGTCGGTGAACTGGCAGGCCCAACGACTTCTGTAGAGATGTAAGTCGTTGAGCTGCGGGATGCGAACAGCGGAAGTGAGCACACAGTGACCGTGCCCTCTGCAGAAGGCCATGTAGTCCAGGACAGTGGGCTAAAAATTGCTGGACAACCAGGTTCAACACATGAGCCATACAAGGCACGTGTGTGACATTGCCCCGGCGAAGGGCCGCACCCAGGTTTGCAGCATTGTCGCACACGGCCTTCCCTGGTTGCAGGTCCAGTGGAGACAACCATTCATGAAACTGGGTCTCCAGAGCTGACCACAACTCCTCAGCTGTGTGACTCACATTTCCCAGACATTTCAAAGTAAAAACCGCCTGATGACGTTGAGCCCTGCTGCCAGCATAGTAAGGAGGTGTGCAGGATTCCTTCTGCGCAGTTAGAAAGCGGGTGGCATTACCACACAGGCTTTGGGTGCAGGTGGAGGACCGAGAGGAGGTTGAGGAGGCAGAAGCAGTGGAGGAACTTCGAGATAAAGAGGATTGATGCACAACTCGTGGGGATGGCAAGACTTGGACAGCAGCCCCTTGTCCTGCTGTCAGCATAGTTACCCAGGGCCCAGTCAGAGACATGTAACGCCGCTATCCATGCCTACTCGTCCAAGTGTCTGTGGTGAAATGCACCCTGTCACACACAGAGTTTCTCAAAGAAGCGGTGATTTTGTGTGCGACATGCTGGTGTAGCGCAGGCACACCTTTCTTTGAGAAGTAGTGCCGACTGGGCATCTGGTACTGGGGCACTGCGACGGACATAAGGTCTACCAGGCGGAAAGGCAGCATATCTGTAGCCAACAGCTTGCAGATGGTGAAATTCAACCTCTTAGCTTTGTCATGACTAGGAGGAAATGGTCTTTTACTTGTCCACATCTGAGGGACCGAGGGCTGGCTGTTGTGCTTAGACGGGGTTGAGAAGGGTGTTCCCGGCAATCTGCCGGTCTGTGAGGAAGATGCAGGCGGAAAAGTTAGGTTGCCTTGATCCAAAGGTGGTGCTCTCGATGTCGGAGAGCGCTCAACAACAGCTGGTGTTTCCACTTCCAAATGAAATGATGACCTGCCAATCACACTGGCTGTTGCGGGTAAAGAGGTGGCAGGTCTGCGTTCAAAAACATGTGTGACTGCTGTCCCCCCAGTCACAGAGGATGAAGAGGCCGCGGATGCACAAAATGGGGCAGACGGTGGTTGGCCCGGCCCGCTTGGCCGCATTGTAGCACAGTGAGCTTCCCACTGCAATTTATGCTTCATATTCCTGTGACGGTTCATGCATGAAGTACTCAAACTATGGATTTTTTGGCCTCTACTTAGCTTTTGGTGACAAATATCACAGATAACACGAGTTGGGTTATCCTTATCGATCTGAAAAAATGCCCAGGCTATTCAAGGCTTAGAGCCCATGCGACCTGAAGAGCCACCACGACTTGTGATCAGAGGCAGAGTTGTGGTTGAGGATGCAGTTGTTGACGTACTTCCAGTACTCCGTCTCTGTCCAGGAAGGCGCAACCTAACCTCGTCGTCAATAGCATCTGTGACGCCCAGCTGCGCTTGGTATCACAGATCCTAGAAGAGTGCATTGATGGAATCCTCCACAAGAGGCCCCCATAAACATTCACACATCTCCACCTTCCACCTCAGACCAGCAGAGGGAGCCCATTAGGGATATAAATAGGGAAGGTGGAGCTAGGCAGTTCAGTTCCTCTGAAGAGTTCCTGCAGTAGAGAAGCCTAAGAGAGGACAGTCTGCAGTGGAGCTCAGTCTAGTCTAGAGAACTCAGTTAATAGTTCAGCAGTGGAGGACGAGGCTCCTGCTAGCTAGATTCAGGGAGCCCAGTTAGAGCTTAAGGTGTGCCAGCACCATAAGATCGGTGAAGCGCGGCAAGCTGCCGTTAGTGTGTATAGCCTAGTGAGGGCCCGAGTAGGACGAAGGCGAGTGGAGAGTTAGTACATAGGGGGCAGAGGAGCTTAACCAGCTCACCCCGAAGCATTTACCGGACACCGGATCTGAGCTTACCGGGATCTCTATGACCCAGTAAGGCATAACCGGAATCCCTGGAGAACTACAAGTCCCAGGATCGCTAAGGTGCTGATACGTAACAGAGCCAGGAGACGCTTAGGCCCCGCATACTGGGAGCGTGAACTCCAAGAAAAGGCCCTACCACAAGGTCAGCCAGCGCAGGACAGAGACAAAGTTAGGCCAAGCTCCAGGCAGGTCAGAAACTTACTACGCAGAGGCAAGAAACAGGAGGCCCTACACCCGCTCATTGGGGAGGATCCTGATATGCACCCTTCACCCTACAGTGCTCCGGTATGTGCCTGAATTTCCACCAGTAAAAGGTGCTGAAGTGACTACCGTGTCCGTTATCGTTCTTGCTATGACCCAGCTGGGTCTCGCCTGTCCTGCATTCCCCCTGCATACGCTTTTCTGAGGCCTAGCTCCACCTGTGGGGAGCTATACCATCAAGCTGCCTTATCACTGGCCTCAGTGGACTTCTGCAGCGCTGGTGCTTCTCACTAGATACCACAGGTGGTGTCACAAACTCTTATAAAATTAACAACTATCCACCCTTTTAAAGAGTGACCCCAGGGTACGGGCCCGGGAGCCGACCACCGCGACATCCCAAAGGCCAGGCAAAGGCCCGGGTACCGAGTCATCCCCATCCCCTGGGCTAGTCACATCCTCCTCCACCTCCTCTGCTGACCTCATCGACTGGCTGACTGTGGGTTGACAGTAAGTGGGATCTCCAACCTCGTCATCATCACCCTGTGTGTTCTCACACCCGTCGTCCTCAGAGCCAACCTCATCCTGCCCTGACCGAAAAGTCAAGTTGTCGCTCCAATCAGGTATTTGAGTCTCATCATCGTCTTCATCATTGTCTCCACCAACAGGAGTTACAGTTTGGGAACGAGGGTCTACATTATGCTCAGAACCTTCTTCATCTGGTCCTGGATCCGACTCATAAAGATTCTGGGCATCAGTGCAGATCATTTCCTCATCTGGATTAGCAGAAGCTCTAGAGCAGACCTCCGTTTCCCAGGCTATAGTATGAGTAAACAGCTGTGCAGACTCAACCATCTGTGTTACCCCATACTCAGACGGGCAGCTGGAGACTTGGGAGCTGTGAGGAAGCAAGTGCGATTGGGGTGACACCTCTGAGGACTGAAGTATTTGTGATGTTGAAGTTGAGGTGGAGGAGAGTCCACTTGAAGGAGCACTTGATATCCGTTGAAGCACCTGATGTTTTTGTGCCTAATCTTGAATTTGTAGCGATGGGCGTGTCCGTAAGAAAGGGATCGTATCACATTGTCCATGAAAAGAAGTAGACATCTTAGTTTGGCTGGAAGATGGTCTTTCTTCTGCAGATGTTACTCCCTCCCACCGCGGGGGGGCTCGACCCACCAGCGGACAGGCACCAGTATTGGGAGAGGGGGGCTGGCCGTCAGGGTCCACCGTGGCTCTGGCACAAACCCGGCGACATGGAGGTCGCACAGGCAGGAACGGACTGGCTGTGTCGGCTTCGCACTCCAGCGTAGTCCCTCTGCCTGCTCGCGCCCGTAACCTCAAAGGGATGCGCAAGCGGCTTTTCTTCTCAGGGCTGCTCCCCGCCAAGCAGGAACATGGGGGAGCTCAGGTCGGCCTTACACTGTACTCCCTTACCTCCCTCGCCCTCTTTCCTTCTTCCGTTCTCCATCTAACCTGTAATGCACACGCCGGGGCTGAGTGGCGTGTGCGTGTATATGTAGTGATTCCACTGGACCGTGCCGGAGAGTGAATGCCTGGAGAGGCGTAACTAAGTATCCACCCGATCCGACCAGGGTCGCACGACGGCATACGACGCCAGTGCACCCAGGAGGAACCGAGCAGAGGGACCAGGTGCTACTGCAGGACAGACCCCGGACACGGCTGTTGACCCACACAGGGGAATACAGAAACAGGCAGGTTAGGCTGGCACACAGACTGCTGGGTATAGGCAGACACGGCTGGTATGCAGACTGGCGGATGCTGGTAAGCACGACTGGTATGCAGGCAGGGAGGTACTGGCAGGTACGACAGGTTGGAGCACCGAGTGGATAGGACCCAGTACAGACTGGGACTCAGGAACAGAACCGCAGATGCGGTGGACAAACAGCAGAGTGAGGCCGCCCAGAGCGGCGAGCAAGAGCAGAACAAGACGAGACCACCTGGAGCGGTGAGCGAGAGAAGAGCAGGACAAGGCCGCCTGGAGCGGTGAGCGAGAGAGGAGCATGACGAGACTGCCGAAGCAGCGAGCAAAGGGTCAGAGCAGAGCGAGACTGCCAGAGCAGCGAGCAAAGGGTCAGAGCAGAGCGAGACTGCCGGAGCAGCGAGCAAAAGGTCAGAGCAGAACGAGACCGCAGACGCGGTAGACAGGGCTGAGCAGAGCAGAACCGCAGACGCGGTAGACAAGGCTGAGCAGAGCGAAACCGCAGACGCGGTGGACAAGCTGAGCAGAGCAGAACCGCAGACGCGGTGGACAAGGCTGAGCATAGCAAAACCGCAGACGCGGTAGACAAGGCTGAGCAGAGCAGAACCACAGACGCGGTGGACAAGGCTGAGCAGAGCAGAACCGCAGACGCGGTGGACAAGGCTGAGCAGAGCAGAACCACAGACGCGGTAGACAAGGCTGAGCAGAGCAGAACCGCTGACACGGTGGACAAGGCTGAGCAGAGCAGAACCGCAGATGCGGTAGACAAGGCTGACAAGATCAGAACCGCAGACGCGGTGGACAAGGCTGAGCAGAGCAGAACCGCAGACGCGGTGGACAAGGCTGAGCAGAGCAAAACCGCAGACGCGGTAGACAAGGCTGAGCAGAGCAGAACCACAGACACGGTGGACAAGGCTGAGCAGAGCAAAACCGCAGACGCGGCAGACAAGGCTGAGCAGAGCGAAGCCGCAGACGCGGTGGACAGGGCTGAGATAAATCGCCGAAGAGGTAAACAAAGACAAAGCAAAGGGGACAGGGCTCTGTTCACATGGAACAGAAAGAAAGGCAGAACCAGATACACACTAGATACTTGGAAAGAAGTAGCGAGAGGACTCCAACTCACAAACGGAAGTACAGCGACAACGAGAAGGAGTTAGGTGCAGGTTCAGACACTACCGAAAAAGGGAGCAAACGGACATAAAGACAAAACAGATAAGAAACTAGGAGACAGTTCAGACAAGAACAGTTACTGCAACAAAATGCAGGAACGAGCCTAGGTAAAGCCAAGAGCTGGTTCAGACACTGCAGAAAAAGGGAACAAACGGACATAAAGACAAAACAGGTAGGAAGCTAGGAGACAGTTCAGACAGGAACTGTACTGCAACAAATACAGGAACGAGTCTGGGTATGCGGCCCCCAGAGGGCGAGACAAACAGGCTAGGAGCGTGTGCAGACAGGCCTGGAAATACAGCCTCAGGAAGGCAGACAGACAGCTGGCTAGAGGGCACAGAGAGGACACAGTTCAGACACGGGAACTGATACCGATAGGCAGGAAACATAGACTGGACCTGGCATGTCAGCGACCAGAAGCCAACTGACAGAACACAATGCTCAGGCATGGATTCCAGGGAGGAGCCGGGTTAAATACCAGGTGACAGACAGCAATAGGCTGAGGACGCACAAGGGGTGTGCCTGCAGCAGCTGCAAGAAGCAGGAAGTGATCGGGCGCCGCCCTTAAGCAGCAGAAACAGAGGCAAGCAGACAGCATGGAGGGAAGCCAGGCTAGCAGATGGACTGGAGATCAAGTGCGCGCTCTTGCACAGTGGGAGATGGACCACTATGCAAGGACGCCGCCAGGTATGTTACATAACCCCTCGGCTCTGTGGTGTCCACTCTCCCTCCAGCTCTCTCCTTCTCACAGGTGGACTACCGCGTGTATTCACACTGTGGCGAATCTTTTGGGCCCAGACATAAGAAGTTGTCGAGGTAATGGATAATATGTGCCCCCTTAGAAACGTCCATTACAACCCATTCGAGGAAGCAACTAAACGCCTCAAATAGTGAGCAGGATCTGGAGCACCCCATGGGCAAACAGCGATCTATATAGTATGCTCCTTCCCAGAAGCAGCCCAATAGGTGGACACTATTCGGAGGCACAGGTAGTAAGTAACCGGAACGCCGCATCAATGTCTGTTTTTCCCATTAGGGTGACCCTTCCCAACTTCTTGATCCGCCTGATTGCCTTGTCAAAGGATGTACAGTATATACTACTGTACTTGGTTCCGCGTCGATGTTGTCGTTTACTGACCTGCCCTTTGGATATGATAAATGATGGATTAGTCCGAATGTATTGGGTTCCATTTTTGGCACAACTCACAATGGGGATACCACTACGTCTTGTAAGGAAAGTGTTCTGAATGGAACCTCCATTCTACCTAAAGTTATTTCTTTTTTTAATTTTCTTGTTACGACGTCTGGGTGTTGGTAGGCTGATTTTAGATTTTTACTCCAGCCTTTATTGATTTTAGAAGGGCATGACATAGCTATATCTGTGTCTCCCCCTCCTATTATTCCTCCACCTCTTTTCTTTTTGCATGACTATATGTACTTGTCACTTTTCCATGTGTTAGTTGTGTCTTCTGAGCAGTTTGTCAGCTTTTGGACACCTTTGAAGTGTTTTTCTATGTGTTTTCTATGTGTTTCTATGTGTTTTTGTTTGCCTGCCATTGGTTTTAACGGTGTTCGAAGGTGTTCGACGAACAGTTCGACGAACAGTTTGGCGAACATACGGGTGTTCGACAAACCGAACCGAACTCGAACACTACGGGGGTGGCTCAACACTAGTAATGACTGTCACCCAAAATTTTGAGAAAGCGAGGGTCATGGGAAAGGCAGTGTAACATAAAATCAGACATGCGTGCCAGACTGCTAACAGGCAAGACTTCTGTGTCCTCACCAAGAGGATGACTGACCAAGCTCTCCTCCTCATCCTCCTACTCCTCCCTGTCCTCAGCCCATCCACGCTGAACAGACGGTATGACAGTTGTGCAGGTAGTACCGTCTTTAGCGCAGGAAACTAACTCCTGTTCTTCTTCCTTCTCCTCTTCCTCATTGTCACCCAATCCACGTTGGGATGAGATGAGGCTGGGCTGTGTGTAATCACCCTGTATGGTGTAGCGTCGGCGTATCTGCCTCCTGCCGGGCAGAGACGCCGATCCCCTCACCGCCGCGGTCCCAGTCCAGCATCCTCCTGCTCCCCTGCTGCATCTGCCCGGGGTGCTCGCACCACGCGCAGTTCCCCGGGCACCGTCCTAAAGAGTCCACGGCCAATGGCTGGAGGACTGCCCTTATATAAGACACCTCCTCCAAAATGGAGGTGCCTGTGCAAGGTTGTTGTTTATGTGCTAACACTCTCTCCAGCCCTCAGGTTCCAGTGCCCACCAGCCTGTCTATCAGCTGTGCCAGCCTGCCTGTCTATCAGCCGTGCCCGCCTGCCTGTCTATCAGCTGTGCCCGCCTGCCTATCAGCTGTGCCTGCCAGCCTGTCTATTAGCCATGCCTGCCTGTCTATCAGCTGTGCCTGCCTGCCTATCAGCCATGCCCGCCTGCCTATCTGTCAGCCATGCCTGCCTGCCTATCAGCCGTGTCCACCTGCCTATCAGCCGTGCCCACCTGCCTGTCTATTTGCCGTGCCCGCCTGCTTGTCTACCCGCATCACCTGCCAGTCTACCAGCCGTGCTCATCTGCTGAGCCTGTTGGCTTCGGCCATCAGTCCCGTGGGAGTCGTTTGCTCTCACACAAGGTCGGTCCCAGAGTGGCACCTGGTTCCCATTCCCAGTCCCTCATTGGTTCACGGAGTTGACTAAGCCACCATGTGGCCAGGGTCGGTCCGGGAAGGCACTTAGATATGCCCCTCTGGTCCCTCCTTGTATCACAGCACAGGGGTTCCACCACCCTGGTCCGTAACATATGGTTCCTTGCTCCATCTCATCATGCTCCGCCTGCAATGCATCCTCTTTGTAAGCAGAGAGCGTTTCAGAAGACAAAGAAGCGGGATGGTGATGCTAATTATGGCGTCATCGCCGCTTACCATCTTAGTGGAGTCCTCAAAGTTTTGAAGGATGGTACAGATGTCTGACATCCATGTCCACTCCTGAGGTCTTATGTGTAGAGTCTGAACTGAATGCCAATGGCCTTGTTGATGCTGGTAGTCAACAACAGCCCTCTTCTGCTCACAAATCCTTCCCAACATCTGCAGTGTAGAGTTCCAACGCGTGGGAACATCACACACCAGTCGGTGAGCCGGAAGCTGCAAACGCTGCTGAAGCATGGCAAGGGCGGCGGAAGCTGTAGCTGACTTTCCAAAATGGGCACACAGGCGGCGTACTTTGACAATCTGATCTGGCAGCTACAGGTCACTTTACATGTGTGAGCTCGCCTCAGAGCCGCCACCAGGTTCCGGCCATTGTCACACATTACCATGCCTGGCTGTAGGTTCAGCGGTGTCAGCCACAGATCTGCTTGCTCTTTCAGAGCTGTCCACAACTCTTCAGCATTGTGCAGTTTGTCACCTAAGCATATTAGCTTCAGCACAGCCTGTTGCCGCATGGCTGAGGCAGTGCTACAGTGCTTCCAGCTTGTGACTAATGTGGTCATTTCGGAGATGGAGGCTGAAGAGGAGGATGAGGTGCAAGAGCTGTAGACTGTGGGGGCAACCCTGATTGACCGATTGACCTAGGGCCCGCAATCCTCAGCGTCGGGAGGATGTGTTCCTTCCCAAGGTCCGACTGGGTCCCGGCTTCCACTATGTTAACCCAGTATGGTGTCAGCGAGATGTATCGTCCCTGCCCACAAGCACTTGTCCACATGTCCGTGGTTAGGTGGACTTTCCCTGTAACTGCATTGTTGAGGGCACTGCTAATGTTGTGGGACACGTGCTTGTGTAATGTGGGGACAGCACTTCGGGAGAAATAGTGGCGGCTGGGGACCGAGTACTGAGGGACGGCCGCCGCCATCAGATCGCAGAAAGCTTTCGTCTCCATGAGCCTAAAAGGCAACATTTCAAGCACAAGCAGTCTCGAAATGTGGGAATTTATTAGTGTGGCCTGTGGGGCGTTGGCTGCGTATTGGCGCTTGCGTTCCAAGGACTAGTGTTTGGACAACTGAATTCTGTGCTGGGACAAGGATGTGCTTGCTGATGGTGCTAGTTGAGATTGTGCAACGACAGGTGCAGGGCAGGAAGCATCTTCGTATGCACTATGGACAGGGGATTGGCTTGCACGCACAACAGTGGAAGAAGCAGTGGTGTCACCTGCAGACACTGTTCCTGGACCCTGAGGTTCAGCCCACAAAGTCCGGTGCTTTGCTGCTATGTGCCTGATCATGCTGGTGGTGGTCAGGCTGGTAATTTTGCTACCCCCTGCTGATGCTGGCCTGGCAGGTGGTGCAAATGGCCTTTTTGGGGTTATCGGCAGAGTCGTTAAAAAACAACCAAACTCAGGAAGACCTAACAGTTGTACTGGCAGCTTCCGTCGTGCTGGTGTTACGGGGAATGGTTGCCTGCCTTCTGTCTGCGGCTACCACACTGCTTCTTCCTGCCTTTTGGGGTGCTCTGCCTCCCCCCCCCCTGTGTGCTGCTGTCCTCGCTCTGCATGTCATCCTGCCAGGTTTGGTCAGTTACTATATCATCCACCACCTTGTCTTCCACTTCCGCACCCTGGTCCTCCTCCTGACTTTCTGGCAAGTGTGTCTCACCATCGTCCACCTCTTGTGACACTTTCCCATTGTCGCCTTCATATGACCATGGCTGCTCAAATATTTGGGCATCGCTACATGCGATCTCCTCTGGCCTCGCTTCATGGGCAACAGGCGAGAGGCCCGAATCTATAAATGGAAAAGTGAACAGCTCTTCTGAGTGTTCAAGTGTGGGATCAGTTGTCTCTGGGCACTCGGCATGGTGGTAGGAAGGAGGATCAGGGTGAGGAATATGCGGTCCAGACTCACGGCTACTGAGACTTGACCATGTGGAAGACAGGGTGGTGGTGGTGGTGGCTAAGTGACTGGAAGCATTATCTGCTATCCAACCAATAACCTTTTCACACTGCTCTGGGTTAAATAGTGGTGTTCTGCGGTCCTCTATTAATTGGGACAGGAAGGTCGAGCGAGAAGATGTGGGTGTTTGTTGTGGCACAATTTCAGCTTGCCCACGGCCTCGGCCTCTGCATGCACCATCACCATCACGTCCAGTTCCCTGTCCCTTGCCATGTCCCTTGCCAATTTTAAATGGAGGACAATATCTTCCACGCTCACTACAAATGGCTGAATTTGGAGCGAACTAATATGTGATCTGTGTGACGGAGAAACAACAGTTTTAAATAGCTGGCCTGTAGGTAATTATTTTTAACAGCGCCGACCTCGTGTCAATAAGTTCACTGACACACTGCAGCAAGATTTAAATGGAGGCCAGAAATGGCAATATTTTCAGCGCAATTATATATGATCCTTGTGACGGACAAACTACAGTTTTAAATTTCTGAATTTTTAGCGCTGTAATATGGAAAGGACCTGGCTGTATTCTGCAGTGCCAAAAAGCAAATGGTGCAGATTAACGGTGTTCTCTGGATTGCTTTTTAAGCAAATAATCAGGTTTAAGCTAAAAAATTATTCCTGGCCCCTGATACCTGGTATATACCCTGCTATATACCCTGTCTGCCTGCCTAGCACTGATATCTCTACAGCTGGATTAGTCCTCAGAAGGACTGTTAGTTGAGATGGATATGTGTCTCTAATATAGTCTGGTATACCTACACTAACAAGAAACAAGCAAATCTCTCCCTAGCTCAGCAGCAGCTCTCCCTACACTGTCTGATACCGGATTGACTGTGACGAGCATGGCGGCACCAGGTCTGATACCGACCTGATGTCCGTGTGCGGCCAGCCAATCACTGTAATGCTACAACCAACATGGCTGCGGCATTACAGTGTGTGGCAGACAATCTCTGCATGTTGATTTGCACTCTAAAGAGCGCCAAACATGCAGGGAGGGGACCCGAGCTCCTGCCGAGCGACCCCGGAAATACTCGGCAAGCGCCGAGCATCTCGAGCAGTGAGATGCTCAGGCAAGCACTGAGCAGTAGCGAGCATGCTCGCTCATCACTAATGAGAAAGTTGTTAAAAATATTAGTAGTATAGAATAAACTCTTATAATATTAATTTAATTAATCAGGTTCAGGAGACTTCACATCCCTTTAGTTTTTTAATAGTGTTTAGAATTTCCATACTTTTGCAATATAATTAATTAGTTCTTTCAGAGCATCTTCTGATATTTGGGGAGAGATATGTTTTTTAAAACCTGATTAAGCAGTTCTATTTATGGTCAAGGAGTCTGAGAGTCATTTTGTATATTATATAGGGAAGAGTAATACTCTGGAAAGACATCAGAGATTTTTTATGGTTGGAGTCAAATATAAAGGGTATGGTATTTTTTTAACAATTCTGCATGTTATCCTATTTTATTAGCTTAAAATCGCTCCTGTTTTCTTGTTTGTCATGAAAAAGGTTGTCTTAACTTTCCTAAGGTTTTATTCATATCTGAATTTAATTAGCCGGTATTATTCAAAACTCAATTGTTTTAATTTATTATGTTTGATGTGGGTTTTCTTTTTTCTAATAACATAATTTATTTAATTTATTGTCTTTAGCTTGATTTACAGACTATGCTTAAGAAAGACATCCTCTTGTAAAGGCTTTTTGGGAGAACCCTAGTGATTCAATAGAAGTTTCTGGAGTATTGTTCAAAGTAAAGAATTCTCTAAGCTGTTTTTTGCTTGTTTGTTTTTTATGTTATATAGTAAATAATTATTTAGTCTCCAAGGAGAATAGAGAGGATGATTATATTTTTCTAGCATTTGATACAACACTGATGTATGGTCCTATAACAGAATTTGACATTTTCATTAGCTATTTGTCCACATTCATTAGATATATTTTCTAATATGTTTTATGTGCATATTTATGTCAGTAATGGGAAAGTCTGTCTTCACAGAATTGAGAATTTTGATCATGACTGATCAATTCTGACAGAGAAAGAAGCAGATTTCTCTGATAAGATATATTACAAAGTTGCATATTTTCATGTGTACTATTGATTTATGAAACAAAAATTAAAATGATGGTTACACTTTAACTCTCTGATCCTCAAACTGTACAGAATGTGTGCAGGAACTTTAAGAGCGCGACAAAACTAAACGTGTAAATAATTATACAGCTGGTGACTATGGTTGCGGATGGACCTTTGGACTCATTGCTGTATTTCATGATGGACAAACTTTGGTTCCATCAGGTCATGTAAATTCCCAGAATGCAAGGTAATGGTCCACAGAGAATCCCAATTTGACTCATGAAAAACCACTTCACAACCAGAAAACTGATGCACGATGTCAGGAATACAAATAGTGGGCCCAATTTTCTTCAAATCAGCGGTTAACTAGACATCGTTGAACCATTTTGCGACCAACTGAAAACAGAAGAAAAAAAGTTCTGCTTTCTCCAATGAGATGAGGCACCGGCACGGTTTCATTTTACTGCGTGCAAGAGTTTATTGCCACCACTTTCCCTGGACTTGTCTACATTTTTATTTGTGGAGAAATTTAAAACAGAAAGTGTATGCCAACAATTCACATACCCCGGGGGAACTCAAGGAAATCAGCACAAATACTATCCACAGCATCACTATTGAAGAGCTGCAAGAAGTATCAGACTACATGCTCTAACATGCCCAAAGGTGCATAAACATGAACAGGGGCTATTTCCAGCATCTGTTGTGACTTGTGGGAAAGTGAATAAATCCAATCCATTTTCATCTTGTTATACTATCCCCAGTGGTGAATATACTTAAAGAGTCGTCACAGATTAGAAACAATGATATGTTTTTTTTCCAGAAACAGAATCATTCTTTTCTTGCTATGGGAGAGATTTGTCAATCACCTGGGAAGAGCCGGCCTACGGCGGAGCCTGACTAATCTGGTGTCTGGCTATGGATCTTCTAACTATATTTTCTCTGAAACACTGGAGCATTTCAGAAAAAAATATACCTGGCTTGAATCTTAGAAATATGTCACAAAAGTATCCGTATGGATATTACATAAGTATATGTGTACTATGCAGATGATAAGGTATGGATAACCCAAATAAAGACCAATATTAAACCCAAATAAGGACCAATATTAAATATGCACACAACCGAAGACTTAAATCAAAAGAGAAGGGGAAGAAAAAACTTTGAAAAAAAGTCCAAAATAAGTGAAAAAAATGTTTTTATTTTTATTTACATTAATCAGGTGTGAACAGTAAATGCAAGAACAAGGATATAGTTTAAAACCAATGTGAGATGGGGGCACCAAAACAGGAGTGCAAAGATAGACAATTGGTCATACTTTATAGCAGCACAAATCAGTGTACAGAATCAAACCATGATAGCATCTATTGTATATATAATTAATGGATAATGTTCTTTACTGTAATTAAAGTGCATGTGCTTGTAAAGTTATATATATCCTGTATCAATTGTTGATAATAAGAAGCAATAACACAGAATTAGTAATACAAAAGGATATTCCTGAGGTAGTAATACACAAGGATATTTCTGAGCAGATACAATAAACTCAAGATACTGCGCAGGGAGTAGTGCCTGTAGCAGCACAATATTATAAGTATAAAGATGTCTGCAAAAACGAGGATTGTATAGAGAAGCAATATACTTATGACGCGCCCCCTGGGACATATTCCTTTGTGAGGGGAATACCCGGCACCGGATCAGATGGGGGGTTGTAGTCTCCGAGCGGCTGTGACCCGGTCCCGTGCCCAGGGCGTCAAGCTAAGTGTTATGTGGCAGTCCTTACTGATGTTATTAAAGTTCGTTGTGTCGACTACGCCACCCGTTGTGATGCGGTCACTGTGGCCGCCGCTGCAGCAGGGTCCGCTGAGGCTGATGGTGGATGCGCAGCTTGGTGGGATAACCCCCAACGGGAGGGGTATTGCCTCAGAGGGGACAGGCGCAGAGGATGGGGGTTGTGGTGGTGCGGTGCAGCCGGTAATGATTACAGACTCGGGTAGTGCAGTTAAGGGTCTTTACTTACTGCAGATGTTCCTGGTCACTCTAGCTCCAAGTGACATCCCGAGCCGTGCTGCGTCCACCAGGTCCTGGATCCGGCCAACCCCCAAACAAGTCCGGAGCGTGGCCCTGAGCTCTCCCTCTGTCCTTCCTTCAGCCGTCCCCACCAGTGATTCACCTAAATCCAGCTCCCTCGGGCCTTCTGTTGGGCAACCTTTGGCCTCAGGTTCCCTGACCCTCCATGTGGTGTGCCTTCAGGGTGAATGTAGTGGGTGACCGTGACAGACTCTGCCCACGGTCTCCGGTCTCTGGCTGGGGAATGTCTTTACCCCCACCAGCTTGGGTTCCGGTACCCTTCTGCTGACTCCTCACCCGGTGTTCTTATTTGGGTTCTTGGGTCCCTTCTTTGTCCCCCTCTGGGTCTTTCTGTACTCCACTCTCTCACTCTTCAGGCTCAGGTCTGTTCTGCTCCCTTGCTGCAGGCTGACTTCCTCTGCAGCAGACTTACTCTCTGCGTCTGACCCTGATCTTTGATGGTGCCCACCTTATATAGCCCTCTATGTGTGAGCTCAGGTGACCAGCACCCAATGAGCTCCTACCACTACCCAGACTGCTCCCCCTATCTGCCCCTACACTACATGGGATGTTCCTCCCCCCTCCCACTCCAGCCAGGAACAGGCTCGGTCGCACCTGCACATTTCTAAGTGGGAGTGCCGTCGGCCTGCTCCTCTGGAATGGGATGTATGTAGTGCATGCAGTCTATCTGAGCTCAGTTCCACACTCCTTCCTTACCCGGGAGTGGAATATCACACCTCTGGGTTGAGGTGCAATACCCCTGTAGCAGCCGAATCCTCAGGGTGCTACATTCCCCCCTGGTAAATCACAGCACGTCCTCGGGCTGCAAAGACAAAAACACCGAACATACAAATTTTTATAAACATGTAAAACATATTAAATATTATACGAAATACTATATAAATATATATATAAACTTTTTCAGGTAAACAACATTCTCGTCGTCTCTTTCTCTCTTCTGTTCCTCTGGTCACCGTGCAACTCGTGACCAGGTAGAGTGCGACAGTCTTTTAGAAAAATGGTTTTTCCTATAAAACCGGTAGGGGGCGCTTTAGCAAGCGCAACTATGTACAGGGAATTTTGGCCGTTCTCAGTCCCCGGCCAGGTAAAGGGAAAGGGATGGCTGCTCACAGTCCTCAGCCTGGTATGGAAAGGGTTACAGGTAACAGTTCGCTGGTCCCAACGGGGACTATTTTAGCAGCAACAACAGTTCCAGTTTCAGTTTCAGTTCCGATTCACTGTGCCCCGACAGGCAACTATATACAGTCTCCTGCTCTGCCGCACTCAACGGCGTCTGCCTCCTGCTCTTATCTTATGGCTGGTGGTTTCTTCAGACCCGTCCGGGTCCTCTTGCTCCTCCTCCTCGCACCGCAACTCCTCCTCCGTCAAGCGATGCACGTGGAGGGCGTAAGGTCCCTTGGCACACTTGTGCCGGGTGAACGTTACCTCATCACCGACGTAGAGGTCACGGCCTTTGTGACCCTCTGGCAGGTGGGACTCGACGTCCCGTCGTGTAACGAAGACGTCACCCATGGTGTTCCGGTCCCTTATGAAGCCCCACCCATGCTGCGCATTAAACTTTATTACCGTCCCGATGGTACGGGGACGATCTGCTGCACGGGGGTCCCTTCTGGTCCGACTCTTTTGCTCCGCGCTGCGGGTCTGGGCCCATTGCTCTTTGGCCTGCCTCTCCTCCCGCTCTCTCTTGAACTCTGCCAGCTGTTGACGGCAACACTCTGTGCGCGCTGCTGCAGCTGCCCGAGTCTCTCCGGTGAACCCCATCAGATCTTCTCCCTTGGGGTCCCACGCAAATTGAGCCTCTTCTAGGGGAGGCGAGACCCGAGTCACGGGCTTTGGAGCCGGGATCAGGGGCTCACACAAGGGCCCTAGTCTTTGCTGCCGCTCTAGCTCAGGGTACCCTTCGGGCCAGATGAAGGGCCGCCCGTCCGGCCATGTGAGCTGGCCGAAGAGGTCCTCCCCCAGGTGTGGCACCCTTGGTATTGCGGGCGCGGGCGCGGTGGTGATGGCGCCCGGGTTGCCCAGGCCTTGCGGCCAGGCCTGGGGCACCTGGAAGGTGAAGGGCACCGTTAGGACGGCGGCGCCCTGGGTTACCTGGCCTTGCGACCAGGCCGGAGGCTCCGCGGAGGTAGATGGCTCTGCTTTGGATGCGGCGCCCGGAAATGCTAGGCCCTGTGACCAGGCCGGAGGCTCCTCTTCCGGCGCCACGCTCCGGGTCACGACGCGTGACGTCATCGGGGTCGCGACGGCGGCTTCCGGTCGGGGCCTAGTCGGTGGCGATGTCATGGCGGTCTCGGGTACGGCCGGGGGACCTTCGGGCTCTGCGACGGGGAGCTGGGGCAGGTAAGCGGTCTTCCGGTATGGGGTATAGGCATCCCCCTTACCTGCTGCCATGCGTCTCGCTCCCTCTTCTGCGCCGTCTCCGGCCTTGGGTCCTCCCGCGTCATCCGCAGAGGCAGTCGATGTCTTCTTCCAAGGGAGCGGGTTAAGTGGACGGGTTCCAGCTTGCTGGGCCATCTCCCGGCCCCACTCCGCCAGGATCTCCCTCTGCACTCGGGCCATCCTTCCCGCGAGGCCCTCCAGGGCACTCCGCGCGCACTCCCGATCTCGGGGAAGCTGCGCCAGGATCTCCGCTAAGCCTAGCGGGGTTGTTGACTCCAGCAGGCTCCTGACCATCGGGTCGGTGCTGCTCTGCTCTGCTTCCGGCAGGCTCCTGGCCAGCGGGCCGGTGCTGCTCTGCTCTCCTCCTTCTTCCTCCAGCAGGCTCCTGGCCAGCGGGCCGGTGCTGCTCTGCTGCCGCTCCATTCCCGGGTCCACTCTTTCTCTCCTCGACTCCGGGTGAGCTTCTCCGCTACTCCTCATTAGACCTCTTGCCTCCGGGTGCGCTCGTTCTACACTGCTCCAAGCGACACCCATCTTTGCTCTTTTCTTTCGTCTCCTCCCACTTCGAGGGCGGTCCCGGGGCAACTCGGTGACTGTCAGCTCCAGGGGTAGTTCTTTCACGCTGACAGACACCTCCAGCATCACAGTCTCTGTTGGTGGGGGCGGTTTCCACTTTTGGCGCCATTTTCTGTCCCGGCCCACGATGGGAGGTGGCCTCTTGCCCTCCTTTGGCACGCCCATAATGGCGTCCGCTGCTCTTCCAAGGCGGGAAATCTGCGGTTTTGGCGGGAATCGTCGCCCAGTGGCGGGAAACTCTGCAGATGGCGGGAACAAGCTGGAAATGGCGGACAATCGGCGGGAAACGACTGGTGATGGAGTCCGATGGCGTGGACCCTCCGGAACCGGCAGGAGTCTTCTTTCTGAGGTAAACTTGCACTTTTCTTCAGGCACGCAGTACCCGGGTGTTGCGGGCACGTAATCCTGCCGACTACGCCAAAGTTGACGCGCCCCCTGGGACATATTCCTTTGTGAGGGGAATACCCGGCACCGGATCAGATGGGGGGTTGTAGTCTCCGAGCGGCTGTGACCCGGTCCCGTGCCCAGGGCGTCAAGCTAAGTGTTATGTGGCAGTCCTTACTGATGTTATTAAAGTTCGTTGTGTCGACTACGCCACCCGTTGTGATGCGGTCACTGTGGCCGCCGCTGCAGCAGGGTCCGCTGAGGCTGATGGTGGATGCGCAGCTTGGTGGGATAACCCCCAACGGGAGGGGTATAGCCTCAGAGGGGACAGGCGCAGAGGATGGGGGTTGTGGTGGTGCGGTGCAGCCGGTAATGATTACAGACTCGGGTAGTGCAGTTAAGGGTCTTTACTTACTGCAGATGTTCCTGGTCACTCTAGCTCCAAGTGACATCCCGAGCCGTGCTGCGTCCACCAGGTCCTGGATCCGGCCAACCCCCAAACAAGTCCGGAGCGTGGCCCTGAGCTCTCCCTCTGTCCTTCCTTCAGCCGTCCCCACCAGTGATTCACCTAAATCCAGCTCCCTCGGGCCTTCTGTTGGGCAACCTTTGGCCTCAGGTTCCCTGACCCTCCATGTGGTGTGCCTTCAGGGTGAATGTAGTGGGTGACCGTGACAGACTCTGCCCACGGTCTCCGGTCTCTGGCTGGGGAATGTCTTTACCCCCACCAGCTTGGGTTCCGGTACCCTTCTGCTGACTCCTCACCCGGTGTTCTTATTTGGGTTCTTGGGTCCCTTCTTTGTCCCCCTCTGGGTCTTTCTGTACTCCACTCTCTCACTCTTCAGGCTCAGGTCTGTTCTGCTCCCTTGCTGCAGGCTGACTTCCTCTGCAGCAGACTTACTCTCTGCGTCTGACCCTGATCTTTGATGGTGCCCACCTTATATAGCCCTCTATGTGTGAGCTCAGGTGACCAGCACCCAATGAGCTCCTACCACTACCCAGACTGCTCCCCCTATCTGCCCCTACACTACATGGGATGTTCCTCCCCCCTCCCACTCCAGCCAGGAACAGGCTCGGTCGCACCTGCACATTTCTAAGTGGGAGTGCCGTCGGCCTGCTCCTCTGGAATGGGATGTATGTAGTGCATGCAGTCTATCTGAGCTCAGTTCCACACTCCTTCCTTACCCGGGAGTGGAATATCACACCTCTGGGTTGAGGTGCAATACCCCTGTAGCAGCCGAATCCTCAGGGTGCTACACTTACACAAGACAAGTATAAATCTTGCTCCTGAATGGACCCACCCCAAACGCTGGAGCATTTCAGAAAAAAATATACCTGGCTTGAATGTTGCAGCCGGTCTCTGATTTATGATGCCCATGGTTTGGGTGGAATGGAAACAAATAGCACCAGTCCAGCAACACCACTACTCTTGGCTATTGTAATTGTACTACTATTTCACTTTGACATGGATGAGTTGTATTATCAGACGCATCCCATGGACAAGACTGATGCTGTTTCTGGTGGAAAAACATACCTCTTTGTTCTAATCTGGGGCAACTCCTAAGTATATTTCATTTATATTGTTTGCATTATATTAACTGTACATTTATTATAGCTCTTTTATAATCCATTGAGTTAAGTAAAAAACAATGCCTATTACACAACGTATAACACACATCTGCTCATATAAATGTACTGCAATAGTTTTATTTTTGTGCCATAATAGATCAGTCCGACATTTCAAAAAAAAGAAAATAAAGGGAAAATAAGTTCAGGAAACATCAGAGGGAGTGGAATGATTTGAGGGAAGAGCAGGGTCATTCATATACAGGACAGATTGTAGCAATTTTAGGTAGAGACAGGCTCTTTGCTATTACTTCCATATGTGTGCAAAGTAAAAAAATACCACAGAGTATATTAGCCCAAAAAGACTGAGGATGAGTGAAGTTTTATCTCAATCTCCCTTAGTACCGTACTAGCGTGAGTAATTATTACTTGTGCCTTGCTGCCTTGCTGGGAACAGTGGCCATTAACCAGGGAGAATAAGCTGAAATGAAATGCCATAATAAATGACACAGTAGTGGATCCAATGTGAATATCTCCTGGATTACAGTGACAAATTTAGACTTCAAGAACATTATAAGAAACCTGTAAATCAAGGAGAGGCCTTTGGCATATCTTTCCTGTGTTTTATTGCACACATGTAGCTATATAACAGTACATTTACAGGTGTTTTCTATGAAACTGATTTTTTTTTCACTGCCTTTTCAAAGCTAAAGCAGCATACTTTTTTCTACATATCTCAATATATACTTATTCTTGGGAGTTAAAAGGGCATCTGCCATTTGACAGAGCTTGTGATGTTTAGGAATATATAAAATGCTATAAGAAGTAAAGAATTAAAAGCCTAAATGAACCCATCAGGCCATGTTCCCGTGTGCAAAAACAGTTTTTTTCTGTTGTTTCTTTTCTGCAAGTGTCCACACCAAAATTCGCAAAATCAATCTGCTTCGTTTATTCTTCTTCTGTATTTTTTTTTACACGTTTTACCCTTTTGTGGTGCATTTTGATATTTGAAGCAGTACTCTATAAAGAGAACTTGAAGCCTGATAGATGCTGCCCAATCCATGGGCAGCATGAATCTGGGACTGGTTGTATAAACTCAGCCAGGTATGTTTGACACTGCAGCTTTTCAGAGAAAAATATACTTTGATAGTCGCTGGGACCGAGACCGTGCTATAGACTAGTTGGACAGGCGGGTCCCCAGCGGCTTCAAGCTTTGAAACCAAGAGTCCACTCAATGAAATTTGGACAGATGAGGCATTTGTATTGACATTTTTGGAAGTCTGGAGAAATATTTTATTGCTTTATGACTTGTTTTGAAGTAAAATTGTGCAATGTTCCCTTAAAGGGAATCTGTCAGTAGGATCAACCCTTGTTAGCCATCAATATTGACATGTAGCTCATAGGAACCTGAATACAACTATATCTTGATATCTGTAATCGGATGTCTTATTCCAGAGTAATCCACATTTTTCTTAATATTTAAATAAGCTGTTAAGATCTATGGACAGGATACAGATCTCCCTGAGAATCTGCCTCCAGAGATTATTTCAAATAAAAGGAGGCATTACCAGTGTGAGACATGTAGATCAGGACTGCAGACTGTCGGTCATTACATGTCTTACACTGGGAACTCCCTCTTTAATTTAAAATAAGCTCTGGAGGCAGATTTTCTGGAAGATCTGTGTTCTGCCCGTTGGTCTTAATACGGGCTAGTGCTGGTCATTGTTTACTGATAGCCAGTGATCATGAGACATCCTGTCACCCAATCACTACTCATTGGCCCCAGCACTCATATATTGCAGTAACCAACATTTCCGTTCAACGCTCCTGGCTATTTGCCCTTCTTCAGTCTTTACATGTAAGAGACACAATTAGCATGGAGACACTAGTAATGGAACTTTATCTACAATGTATTTTGGTAATAAAAGAATCTGTATTCACTGGGAATTGAGAGTTTTGAGAATGAAAGATCAGTGCAGGAGGAGAAAGAAGTGGATTTGTCTGATAAGATATATTAGAACGTTGATTATTTTCATGTGTACTATTGATTTATTAAATAAAATTTAAAACAACGGTTACTCTTTAAAGAGGACCTATCGCCTTCAGGCATACTATGGTATATTACAATAAGGAGACTGTATATATAAATAAATTACATTTGGAAGAATAATGACTATAATTACGTAAATTAAGTTATGAGAAAATCAGTTTATGGGAGCCACCATCTTGGGATTGGCAACTCAGCGTGCGGGGTTCTAATGAGACACGCCCCCAGAGGCTGGTTGCTAGGCAGCGCCTCTGGTCAGTAGCAGTGTAGTAATCCTAACAGCTCATTTAGCAAATTGTACTGTTAAAGAAATACAGAAAGTCTATATAAAGGGGCTTCATTGGAGTGTTGTGGTGGGACTGACTGCCAAATAGAAATACATAGAGGTGTAGAGAAACCTCCACAGCTGTTCAGAATTGGCTGCATAAAACGCCGCATGCGTATCATCACATACAGAATATGTACACACATACATACAGTGTGTGTGTGTGTGTGTATATATATATATATATATATATATATATATATATATATATATATATATACTGCTCAAAAAAATAAAGGGAACACTTAAACAACACAATGTAACTCCAAGTCAATAACACTTCTGTGAAATCTACCTGTCCAGTTATGAAGCGACACTGATTGTGAATCAATTTCTCCTGCTGTTGTGCAAATGGAACAGACAACTGGTAGAAATGATTGGCAATTAGCAAGATACCCCCTATAAAGGAGTGGTTCTGCAGACCATTTCTCTGTTCTCATCCTTTTTGGCTGTTGTTTTGGTCAATTTTTCATTTTGCCATTACTCTGACTCCTAGAGGTACAGTAGAATGAGAGGGTGTCTACAGTACAACCCACAGAAGTTGCTCAGGTAGTGCAGTTCATCCAGGAAGGCACATCAGCGCGAGCTGTGGCAAGAAGGGTAGCTGTGTCTGTCAGCACAGTGTCCAGAGCATGGAGCAGATACCAGGAGATGTGGAGGGAGCCATAGTAGGGCAACAACCCAGCAGCAGGACCGTTACCTCCTCCTTTGTGCAAGGAGGAACAGGAGGAGCACTGCCAGAGCCCTGCAAAATGACCTTCAGCAGGCCACAAATGTGCATGTGTCTGCACAAATGATTAGAAACCGACTCCATGAGGGTGGTATGAGGGCCCGACATCCACAGATGGGGGTTGTGCTCACAGCCCAACACCGTGCAGGATGCTTGGCATTTGCCACAGAGCACCAGGATTGGCAAAGTCGCCACTTGCGCCCTGTGCTCTTCACAGATGAAAGCAGGTTCACACTGAGCACATGTGACAGACATGACAGAGTCTGGAAACGCCGTGGAGAATGATCTGCTGCCTGCAACATCCTTCAGCATGACCGGTTTGGCAGGGGGTCAGTAATGGTGTGGGGTGGCATTTCTTTGGAGGGCCGCACTACCCTCCGTGTGCTCGCCAGAGGTAGCCTGACTGCCATTTAGTACCGAGATGAGATCCTCAGACCCCTTGTGAGACCATATGCTGGTGCGGTTGGTCCTGGGTTCCTCCTAATGCAGGACAATGCCAGACCTCATGTGGCTGGATTGTGTCAGCAGTTCCTGCAAGATGAAGGCATTGAAGCTATGGACTGGCCCGCCCGTTCCCCAGACCTGAATCCGATTGAGCACATCTGGGACATTACGTCTCGCTCCATCCACCAACGTCACGTTGCACCACTGACTGACCAGGAGTTGGCGGATGCTTTAGTCCAGGTCTGGGAGGAGATCCCACAGGAGACCATCCGCAACCTCATCACGAGCATGCCCAGGCATTGTAGGGAGGTCATAAAGGCATGTGGAGGCCACACACAATACTGAGACTCATTTTGACTTGTTTTAAGGACACTACATAAAAGTTGGATCAGCCTGTAGTGTGTTTTTCCACTTTAATTTTGGGGGTGACTCCAAATCCAGGCCTCCATTGGTTAATAAATTTATTTTCCATTGATGATTTTTGTGTGATTTTGTTGTCAGCACATTCAACTTTGTAAAGAACAAAGTATTCAATGAGAATATTTCATTCATTCAGATCTAGGATGTGTTATTTGAGTGTTCCCTTTATTTTTTTGAGCAGTGTATATATTGTAAGGCAGCACTAGTCATCATGTTGGGGGACACTCGCTGCACCGGGTCAATTAAAGCACACCAGCCACGTTCTTCCAGTTTTCACACTCCAGCAGTTTATTATACATTATAACTGCTATAACCGAGTCCAACTCAGTGGCTTGCTGACATATCATACACATAATGTCCAAGAGCCTCTCCAGCGACAGACACGTCCACTTGGCTCCAGATACAGCCCTCAGCTAGGCAACAACATAAATGTCCACATCAATCAGTGTTTTTACCTTCGCCGGGTTTTAGCTGCTTCAGGTTTGTTCGGCCACCGCTGTGGCTTTACGGCTTCCCAGATGGGGGTCTCCAGCCCTCGTACCATCCAAGGCTACTGGCATGTTTACACAGCCAATATCCAGCTTCTGCCTTTCAGGCTTCACCAGGTCTCTCTAGGCCTCACTAAGCCTCTCCAGGATAATGGTGTCCCACACGGGAACAGGCCTCACGCCTTGCACACCCTGTCTCATGACTACCAGGGTTTACATATCTTCCAATGCACACAGGACCTGTGCTGATGTCACAGTCATGTGATCAGACATTCTGTGTGCACAGGACCTGTGCTATGTCACAGTCATGTGACCAGTCACCTGAGGGAGGTACATGGTCGGCCAAAACACACCCTGGACCATTACAGTAATGTCGCTGCATTACAATATATATATACAGTACCGACCAAAAGTTTGGACACACCCTCTTATTTAAAGATTTTTCTGTATTTTCATGATTATGAAAATTGTACTTTCACATTGAAGGCATCAAAAGTATGAATTAACACATGTGGAATTATATACTTAACAAAAAAGTGTGAAACAACTGAAAATATGTCTTATATTCTAGGTTCTTCAAAGTAGCCACCTTTTGCTTTGATGACTGCTTTGCACACTCTTGGCATTCTCTTGATGAGCTTCAAGAGGTAGTCACCGGAAATGGTCTTCCAACAATCTTGAAGGAGTTCCCAGAGATGCTTAGCACTTGTTGGCCCTTTTGCCTTCACTCTGCGGTCCAGCTCCATCTGGATTGGGTTCAGGTCTGGTGACTGTGGAGGCCAGGTAGCACCCCATCACTCTCTTTCTTGGTCAAATAGCCCTTACACAGCCTGGAGGTGTGTTTGGGGTCATTGTCCTGTTGAAAAATAAATGATGGTCCAGCTAAGCGCAAACCAGATGGAATAGCATGCCTCTGCAAGATGCTGTGGTAGCCATGCTGGTTCAGTATGCCTTGAATTTTGAATAAATCCCCAACAGTGTCACCAGCAAAGCACCCCCACACTATCACACCTCCTCCTCCATGCTTCACGGTGGGAACCAGGCATGTTGAGTCCATCCGTTCACCTTTTCTGCGTCGCACAAAGACACGGTGGTTGGAACCAAAGATCTCAAATTTGGACTCATCAGACCAAAGCACAGATTTCCACTGGTCTAATGTCCATTCCTTGTGTTCTTTAGCCCAAACAAGTCTCTTCTGCTTGCTGCCTGTCCTTAGCAGTGGTTTCCTAGCAGCTATTAAACCATGAAGGCCTGCAGCACAAAGTCTCCTCTTAACAGTTGTTAAAGAGATGTGTCTGCTGCTAGAACTCTGTGTGGCATTGACCTGGTCTCTAATCTGAGCTGCTGTTAACCTGCGATTTCTGAGGCTGGTGACTCGGATAGACTTATCCTCAGAAGCAGAGGTGACTCTTGGTCTTCCTTTCCTGGGGCGGTCCTCATGTGAGCCAGTTTCTTTGTAGCGCTTGATGGTTTTTGCAACTGCACTTGGGGACACTTTCAAAGTTTTCCCAATTTTTCGCACTGACTGACCTTCATTTCTTAAAGTAATGATGGCCACTAGTTTTTCTTTACTTAGCTGTTTTTTTCTTGCCATAATACAAATTCTAACAGTCAATTCAGTAGGACTATCAGCTGTGTATCCACCAGACTTCTGCACAATACAACTGATGGTCCCAACCCCATATATAAGGCAAGAAATCCCACTTATTAAACCTGACAGGGCACACCTGTGAAGTGAAAACCATTTCCGGTGATTACCTCTTGAAGCTCATCAAGAGAATGCCAACAGTGTGCAAAGCAGTCATCAAAGCAAAAGGTGGCTACTTTGAAGAACCTAGAATATAAGACATATTTTCAGTTGTTTCACACTTTTTTGTTAAGTATATAATTATACATGTGTTAATTCATAGTTTTGATGCCTTCAGTGTGAATGTACAATTTTCAAAGACATGAAAATACAGAAAAATCTTCAAATGAGAAGGTGTGTCCAAACTTTTGGTCTGTACTGTATATATATATATATATACATATATATATATACAAACACACACTGTCTGTGAAGCATATGTGTGTATATATATATATATATATATATATATATATATATATATACAGTGCCTACAAGTAGTATTCAACCCCCTGCAGATTTAGCTGGTTTGATAAGATGCAAATAAGTTAGAGCCTTCAAACTGCAAACGAGAGTAGGTTTTATGAACAGAAGCATAAATCTTACAAACCAAAAAGTTATGTTGCTCAGTTGAATTTTATTAAATTTTAAACATAAAAGTGTGGGTCAATTATTATACAACCCCTATGTTTAATATTTTGTGGAATAACCCTTGTTTGCAATTACAGCTAATAATCGTCTTTTATAAGACCTGATCAGGTCGGCACAGGTCTGTGGAGTTATCTTGGCCCACTCCTCCATGCAGATCTTCTCCAAGTTATCTAGGTTCTTTGGGTGTCTCATGTGGACTTTATTCTTGAGCTCCTTCCACAAGTTTTCAATTGGGTTAAGGTCAGGAGACTGACTAGGCCACTCCAACACCTTATCTTTTTCCCTCTTGAACCAGGCCTTGGTTTTCTTGGCTGTGTGCTTTGGGTCGTTGTCTTGTTGGAAGATGAAATTACGACCCATCTTAAGATCCTTGATGGAGGAGCGGAGGTTCTTGGCCAAAATCTCCAGGTAGGCCGTGCTATCCATCTTCCCATGGATGCGGACCAGATGGTCAGGCCCCTTGGCTGAGAAACAGCCCCACAGCATGATGCTGCCACCACCATGCTTGACTGTAGGGATGGTATTCTTGGGGTCGTATGCAGTGCCATCCAGTCTCCAAACGTCACGTGTGTGGTTGGCACCAAAGATCTCGATCTTGGTCTCATCAGACCATAGAACCTTGAACCAGTCTGTCTCAGAGTCCTCCAAGTGATCATGAGCAAACTGTAGACGAGCCTTGACATGACGCTTTGAAAGTAAAGGTACCATACAGGCTTGTCTGGAACGGAGACCATTGCGGTGGAGTACGTTACTTATGGTATTGACTGAAACCAATGTCCCCACTGCCATGAGATCTTCCCGGAGCTCCTTCCTTGTTGTCCTTGGGTTAGCCTTGACTCTTCGGACAAGCCTGGCCTCGGCACGGGAGGACACTTTCAAAGGCTGTCCAGGCGGTGGAAGGCTAACAGTAGTTCCATAAGCCTTCCACTTACGGATGATGCTCCCAACAGTGGAGACAGGTAGGCCCAACTCCTTGGAAAGGGTTTTGTACCCCTTGCCAGCCTTGTGACCCTCCACGATCTTGTCTCTGATGGCCTTGGAATGCTCCTTTGTCTTTCCCATGTTGACCATGTCTGAGTGCTGTTCACAAGTTTGGGGAGGGTCTTCAATAGTCAGAAAAGGCTGGCAAAAGAGATCTTTAATCCACACATGTGAAGCTCATTATTCTTGGTGCCTGAACTACTTCTTAATACTTTAGGGGGACCAAACAGAATTCTTGTGGTTTGAGGGGTTGAATAATAAATGACACTCTGAATTAACTTTTAACGTTTAAAAAAAAAAAAAAAAAAAAAAAAATTGCTGCAGTGCATTTCCCACTTCCAGGCTGATCTACAGTACAAATGTCACAATGCCAAGTTAATTCCGCATGTGTCAACCAGCTAAATCTGCAGGGGGTTGAATACTACTTGTAGGCACTGTATATATATATATATATATATATATATATATATATATATATATATATATATATATATAATATACATATACACACATGCGCGCTGCGCAGAGTATATATATATATATGTATACACATACTAGCTGTGCACACAGTTTATATATGGCTATACACATGCTGTACACAGACAGTATATATACACATGCTGCACGCAGACAATATACATACACACGCATTGCACATGTTTACATACAGCCCTTATATATACAGGGTGGGCCATTTATATGGATACACCTAAATTAAATGGGAATGGTTGGTGATATCAACTTCCTGTTTGTGGCACATTAGTATCTGAGAGGGGGAAAACTTTTCCAGATGGGTGGTGACCATGGTGGCTATTTTGAAGTTGGCCATTTTGGATCCAACTTTATTTTTTTCAATGGGAAAAGGGTCAAACTTATTGAGAATTTCATAAGAAAAACAATGGTGTGCTTGGTTTTAACGTAACTTTATTCTTTCATGAGTTTTTTACAAGTTTATGACCACTTATAAAATGTGTTCAAAGTGCTGCCCATTGTGTTGGATTGTCAATGCAATCCTCTTCTCCCACTCTTGACACACTGATAGCAACACTGCAGAAGAAATGCTAGCACAGGCTTCCAGTATCTGTTGTTTCAATGCTGCACATCTTGTATCTTGATGCTGCCCCCTGATTGATCCACCCAGCAGCTGCAGAGCAGGATCGCTGGGTTACTGCTGACTCAGCAGCACATTGGTTACCTTTATATAGCCCAGCCACCCTGCTCTGCATCTGGAGCAGCACTGCTTACCCTTCACATAAATGTCAGCAGCACTGAGCACAACCAGTATCGTCACAGTGCCTGAGCAGCCCGGCAGACTGCTGCCCACTTTCCTCGATCCTATGCATCATGGGAGAGTGACGTCAGCACAGCAGGGGAAAGTGGGGGTTCCCCTGGTGGCGACTTCAGCTGATCTGACTGAGAGGCTGGTGCCAAGAAGAGGAGTTTTTCTCCCACGTGGTGGTATATGCCTTGTTTACAATTTTTCTGTCAAATCATTAATTTAATTACCTTTGCTTTTAAGTTAAATCATAAAAAATGTAATGATAGGTGCGCTCTAAGCTTCCATAGTATTGCCCAGACTGGATACAGTTGTAGCAAACTCTCTGCCTTTAAAGTCAGGTCTCTATTGATTTTTTAAGTCTCTGTTCTCACATAATTGCTCAAAAGAAGGCCAACTTGCCAAGAAAATGTGATCTAGAACAAAGTTGTTGTCTATTCACATGTCAAATGAGGCATCTAAATGAATTTAACCTTAAGTTTTCCCTAAAAGTGCAGGAGTTTAAATTCCAGCCATGGAGACTCACTCAGCACATTACAATATTTAGGGATCTCCTACTACACAAGTAATTGCAATCAGTTGTCAATGATTTATGATAAAAAGTTCAATGTAAAAACAGCTGGAGTGGTTGACTTTTAAGTTGCACATTATCTGTGAAGGTTAAAGAATAAATTGATTTATGTGTGAAACAGAGGCATACCAAAACATTGCCTGGGTGAGAAAACCAAGCTGTATAAACTGAAGGAAAATATAAGAAGGATATTAAAACAAATGCATGATTTGTTGCTCCTTGGGCCCACCTTTTACCTAAACCCCCATCTTTAAATGCATTGTAAACTATGACACATGATGCACTATAGGAATATTTTAAAATTGATCTTAATGGCAATGGATTTTAACAAAAGTCAGCACCACATGGGGTTGTTTTCTGCTCTTCCTTTGGGGGTCTATTTTTGGAATACCCAAAGACCCAGTCTTAGCTTAAAGAAGATCCCATACACTGCAACTCTGCTGGTCTCTCAGGCCGCCCTCCTCAATAGCCAAACCTCCCATATTTCACTTGACTGCTCCTTCTGCTTTGCTCACTTTTGGTAGTTGAACGAGGGACAGTGTCTTGTTTATATTTCTCCCTGTTTATGTTTTTCAGGTTTCCCTTTGTGGACTACGTTGGACCTGTGTGGAAACTTTTTTTTAAATAAATTGATGAACCAGGGAAAGTGTGGGGAAGTGTTTATTTGAATAAATAATTTTTGTGTTTGTATTCTTTTTACTTACTGGGTTAGTAATAGGGGTGTCTGATAGCAACTTCTCCATTACTAACACCAGAGCATGATGTCAGCTGTGTATTTAGACACTACATAGCTGACATCAACCCCAAGCCCCATTACCTTGATTGCCAAAGCACCAGGGCATCGGGAAGAGCCAAGGCGAAGCACCAGAATTGGCACATCTAATGTGATGCACCATTTCTGGGGCAGCTGTGGGCTGGTATTTTTAGGCTGGGAAGGGCCCAATAACTAGGAACCTTCCCAGCCTGATGTTATGAGTTCACAGCTGTCTGCTTTACCTTTACTGGTTACAAAAAATGGGGGGACCCCACGTGTTTTTTTTCAATGATGTATTTAATCATAAAAAAGTTGTCCAATAATCTCCACAGGGTGCAATTTTATCATATGTTGGGGGGTTGTGCAATTATGTGTCTATACATCTGTCGTTCTGTCTATATGTCTATCTATTATCTATCTCTATAGATCTGACAGAAAAAAAAGACTTCTCCAGTGATTAATATAAAATATCCTTAAATTGTACATCACTTCAAATGGATATACATATTGAAAAAGAGAAACTAGGGGAACGTGTAGGATGCAAAAAACAGAACCAGGGCACAATATAAAAAAATTGTCAATGGTAACTACAATTTGCAACAAAATACCATCCATATATGCCTGAAGACTTCTGAATCAAACCACCACATTGGTTTTAAATGTAAGATGGAAAGGTATACACACATAGAATATAAATAACATTTAAATAATGGATAGTAGTGTGATGCATAAAGTAGATAAATATACAGTGTATATATAAAAACAAAAGAAAAAAGCAGTACAGGTGCAAAATACTGATGAACCACCATTTGCATGACTACAGTTCATTGAGGGGGTGGGGGTTGCTTAGATGAATATGGATAAGTCTTGTATATGGTGCCAGTCACATAGGTATGTGTAATGCAACATGCCAGCTTACAGCCTATTGATCCTGCGAATACCTGGTCAGGGACAAGGCGTAGGCATCTGTCTAGGGCACCAATAGACCTCAGACACAGGAAGTGAAATTCACTAACAATAACTCAATATATACTTATAAATAACAATAAATAATTGAGCATCTGGTTGCAGTCCCCATGCACGACAAAAATCATCCTTGGTTATAGACCAGAGCCAGTCACACAGAAACAGCTTAGATCTGTGTGATAATCACAGTTGATCAACACTCATATGAATAGTGGGCACCTCGGAGCAAGCAGTGTGAGTGCAGGGAGAGCTGCTACAGAGAAGCAGCGTGCTCTGATACCAAAGCCTAAGAATGCTTGGCGTTTGAAATGCATATGGTTACGTAAATTTTTTGCTGCCTCCATCCCCCCTGCACTTCTTGCCAGAGGTTTCACCGCCTGTAATTAATTTTGTCATATTTCCCCTTAATTTTTAAAATGTTTATAATTAAAGGACTATTGGTTTTAACACATCGTGGAAATATGAATCTGGGAGCTGGATCATATCTTTTCTTCCCATGCTTCCCCTGCACACTCTTTAGGAAAATCAAGTGAAATAGCGCTTAGTCAAAGTGCTCCTGATGAACACTATGCTACCCAAAATCATGCCTCTCATACACAATCCAATCAGGGGATCTGAAATGAAGCGTTCCTTGCTTCTCTTTTTTTTAACTTGTATCCCGTTCTTCCTCGGTTGGTTCATTTTTTTCAGCTGTCTTTTTTACCAAGCTCCTACAGTCTACTGTTACATAAATGAATGCTGTGAAAAGATCTACCAGATTCAGCCATTCGGAAGAGTAAAAAAATGTTATAAATATAATGGCAGTTTGTGCATTTGTGTGGATACACATTATGTACAGAAAATATACAGTACTGTGTAAATATTAATAGCCTAGGAGTGGGCCATTAGGCCCAAATGTTCCCTGGCTATTAATAACAGCTCGCATCTGTTTGATTAGTGTTTGCTGGCTAGTTTACAGGGGGACCCCATAAAAAAATTGACGAAGGGTCTCCCTATAAAATCTAACCAGCAAAAGCTAAACAGCTGTGGGCTGATATTAATAGCCAGGGAAGGGCCCAAGGATACTAGCCCCCTCCGATGTTTTTGGCTGGCCCCAGAAAGGGCGCCTCAATAAGATACACCAAGTATGGCGCTTAGCTTCGGCTCTTCCCACTTGCCCAGGTGCGGTGGTAAGTGGGCTAATAGGGTTAGGTTTCATGTCAGCCTTGAATTGGCAGCTGACATGAAGCCCAGGAGTTAGTAATGGAGAGGCATCTATAAGATGCCCCCATTACTAACCCCATAGTAAAACTTTGTAAATAAAGACACAGCCTGAAAAAAAACCTTTATTCAAAATAAAAGTCAGCACCATTTTACACATTTATTTAAAACTAAAAAACACAGTTATACTCACTGAACACCTAATCCATTGAAGTCATTGTCCCCTGTTAAAAAAAAAAACATATGCCTCATCTCTGTCCGAAGTGAAGAGATAATCCATACTGTCCCACGACGATCCAGATGACTTGGAGAGCAGTCTCTCCAGAATAGAAGGCTCACACTGACAAAGGAGTGTTATCGCTCTTGTGTCAGTTTGTAGTGCTGCACTGCGGAGAGAAAGTTCACCAGAGTTCATCAGCTGTTGAACCCCTGTGAACTCACGGCAGCACTGCTGGGAAACAACTCCTTCATGCAGCGACAGCTGCCGTAAGTGAGATCACATGGGTTCATCAGCTGATATCGTCACAACAGACGGGTGAGTATTATGGTGGTTTATTAATTTTTATCTTTTAGAAGTGACAAGGGCTTCAGGGATTAGGCGTTAAGGTGATAGTTATAGTGTTTTTTTATTTTTTCTCTTTTACAGGGGACAAGGGCATCGGGGATTGGGTGTTAAGGTGAGTATAATGCTTTTTTATTTTTATTTCAATATTTATTTATTTATTTACATTTTTTTTCTTTTTTTACTAGGAGCACAGGTGCTGGCTGATGAATACTCCCATCAGAGGCGCCTTCTCTTTCTGTTATCAGCAACAGCAGGTGTAGGCTGATAGGAGGAGTACTCTCATCAGCCAACGCCTATGACCGGCGGCAAGATTTGTGGCGAGGCGCACAGAGGTGCACACCACTTTTAAGTTGCCCCTGATTCATTAAGCGTATCACTCCAGCATGCCCGTCTTCAAGAGCAGCATAAAAAACACATGTCTTGATGAATTTAGGCCATTGTCCTTAACTGAAATAGAAATCTATACGTAGGAGGCTTAAAACTAGGATAGGAACATCCAAACTACTACAAAGGTGAGGTTGTGGAAGGTAGGTTCAAGTCACAGATGCACAGCAATACTGAGCATAACAAACAGACACAAGGTAATTGTGCTGCATCAGCAAGGTCTCTCCCACTAAAAGATTTCAAAGCAGACTGAGGTTTTAAGATGTGTATTTTAAGCTCTACTGTAGAAGCTTAAAATACTTGACATGGCTGTGATTAAGCCGGAAGTGCCCACACAGGAAAGCTTGTTAATTGGCTGCACTGCAGCCTTTCAACAAGCTTTGTTCAGGCTGCCAAACCCGAACAGTAACACGGACTTTCTGGAGAAGTCCGTGTTTGGGGTCCATGCAAGGACACAAAGTGTTCAGTACAAACCCTGAATTTTACCGTTCGGGTTAACCCATCCCTAATAAAGAGTCCTGGAAGTGATGATATGCTCTACACAGAGAACTGATTTCATCATCTGTGTGGGAAACATAAGAAGAGAAAGATATTTGCACAAGAATACATCCACAGAAGATTTGTGGTTAGTTCTACAAGATGGTTGGAGTAAAATCCCTGCTGAATTTCTTCAAAAATTGTATGCAAGTGTTCATAGAAGAACTGATGCTTTGATGATGTTTTAAAGGCAAAGGGTGGTCACTAGTGTTGAGCGAACATTCTCGACACTGCTCGGTACTCGCCCGAGCATCACGCTACTCGGGATGTTTGGCGAGCACCGAGCATTTCCGGGTTACTCGGGCGGGAGCTGAGGTCTCCGCCCTGCATGTTTGGCGCTCTTTACAGAGCCAATGAACATGCAGGGATTGCCAGCCAGTCACTGTAATGCCGCAGCCATGTTGGTTGTGGGCATTACATTGATTGGCTGGCCGCACAGCGTCACTCGAGTATTTAAAACCAGGCGCCGCCATCTTGGACACAGACGGCTGAGATCAGACAGTGTAGGGACAGCGCTGCTGATTTAGGGAGAGATATATACTGCGAAATAGTTAGTGTAGGGTCTGTAAAGGCTGCCAGATCAAACAAACAGTCCTTCTCAGGACTAATATCCATCCCAGATATCAGGCAGGCAGGCAGGCTGTATAGGAGACGCAGTGGTTATACCAGCAAACGCTACATTACAGTCCTGTGTGCTCCTGTTGCTGAAATTGCTGGACTTAGCTCCAGGTCTCAGGGGCCAGGAAAAATCTCTATTGTCCTGCTTTTGACATTTTTTTCCGTAAAAAAAAAACTGTAATAGTGTCTCCCTGATTGTCCAGACACAAATATATCTGTTGAAAATAGTCTGGTGTAGGCCCGAGAAACAGAAGTGTGGTTTTGCAGTTCCACGGTTCAAACCTCTGTATTATCCTCTTTTGGGCCATTTGTATCTAAAAAAAAAGCAGTTTGAGTGTGTCGCTCACTGTTCAGCTGCAAATATATATATTTAAAAAAGTCTGGTATACACCAGTAAATTATAACTGTGGTTTTGCTGTTCCACGGTAAAAAATCTCTATTATCCTGCTTTTGGCATTTTTTGCCATAAAAAAAAAACTGTAATAGTGTCTCCCTGATTGCTCAGACACAAATATATCTGTTGAAAATAGTCTGGTGTAGGCCAGAGAAACAGAAGTGTGGTTTTGCAGTTCCACGGTTCAAACCTCTGTATTATCCACTTTTGGGCCATTTGTATCTGAAAAAAAACAGTTTGAGTGTGTCGCTCACTGTTCAGCCACAAATATATATATTTTAAAAAGTCTGGTATACACCAGTAAATTATAATTGTGGTTTTGCTGTTCCACGGTAAAAAATCTCTATTATCCTGCTTTTGGCATTTTTTGCCGCAATAAAAAACCTGTAATAGTGTCTCCCTGATTGTTCAGACACAAATATATCTTTTGAAAATAGTCTGGTGTAGGCCAGAGAAACAGAAGTGTGGTTTTGCAGTTCCATGGTTCAAACCTCTGTATTATCCACTTTTGGGCCATTTGTATCTGAAAAAAAACAGTTTGAGTGTGTCGCTCACTGTTCAGCCACAAATATATATATTTTAAAAAGTCTGGTGTACACCAGTAAATTATAATTGTGGTTTTGCTGTTCCACGGTAAAAAATCTCTATTATCCTGCTTTTGGCATTTTTTGCCGTAATAAAAAACCTGTAATAGTGTCTCCCTGATTGTTCAGACACAAATATATCTTTTGAAAATAGTCTGGTGTAGGCCAGAGAAACAGAAGTGTGGTTTTGCAGTTCCATGGTTCAAACCTCTGTATTATCCACTTTTGGGCCATTTGTATCTAAAAAAAACAGTTTGAGTGTGTCGCTCACTGTTCAACCGCAAATATATATATTTTAAAAAGTCTGGTATACACTAGTAAATTATACCTGTGGTTTTGCTGTTCCATGGTAAAAAATCTCTATTGTCCTGCTTTTGGCATTTTTTGCCGTAAAAAAAAAACTGGAATAGTGTCTCCTGATTGTTCAGACACAAATATATCTGTTGAAAATAGTCTGGTGTAGGCCAGAGAAACAGAAGTGTGGTTTTGCAGTTCCACGGTTCAAACCTCTGTATTAGCGACTTTTGGGCCATTTGGGCCATATTCAGCTCTGGCTGGGAATAGCACGCGTGACCCAGCACGCGTGCTATTCCCAGCCAGAGCTGAATATGGCCCAAATGGCCCAAAAGTAGATTTTAAGTGCAATAATTACAAGTGCAGTTAGACATGGCAGTTGGACAGGGCAGGAGATAGGTAAGATGCATAAGATATTGATACAAACATGCTTCTTGGTCACTAATACTGCATTATGCATTAGTCTTATCAATCTGCTTTTATTTGTTTTCACTTCTGCTTTCTCACAACCCACCCGCCCTTTAACACATTCTGTGCACTCACTCTATATCAGCCCCTCTCTTCTCGCCTCTCCCATGTATAATTCTGAGGCTCTACTGACATTCCTCACCCACTGCAAACCATCCTCTACCTCCATACAGCCCTCAAAACGTTCATACAAATCATTAGACTTGCTCTTTCTCTTTCTCCTTTTACTAGTCGCAGGCGACATCTCCCCCAACCCTGGGCCCCCCTCCACTAGCATACACCACTCTCCTCCAGCTGCGTATAGAAACCCTGCTAATCTTATTAACGTTCAGTGCATGCCCTCTCCTATCGATTTCCATTGTGCTCTCTGGAACGCACGGTCTGTGTGTAACAAACTAACTTACATCCATGATTTTTTCCTCTCTAATTCCCTTAACCTTCTGACTATCACAGAAACCTGGATTCAGCAGCCAGACACCACCGCTGCTGCTGCTCTCTCATTTGGTGGGCTGAAATTTTCACATACCGCCAGACCTGGCAACAGACAGGGTGGAGGTGTTGGTCTGCTCCTTTCCTCACAATGTGCTTTCCAGGTCATCCCCCCGGTTCCCTCACTTATGTTTCCTTCCTTTGAAGTCCACACCATCAGACTCTTTAAACCCTTCTCCCTGCGAGTGGCAGTTGTGTATCGCCCTCCAGGTTCCTCCCGCCAGTTCTTGGATCACTTTGCCACCAGGCTTCCTCACTTTCTATCCTGTGACATCCCCACCCTCATCATTGGCGACTTTAACATTCCCATCGATGATCCCCTCTCCCAATCTGCCTCTCATCTACTTTCTCTAACCTCTTCATTCCGTCTCTCACAGTTTGCTAATTCTCCTACCTATGAAAACGGGAATACTCTGGACCTGGTTTTTTCAAGTCTCTGCTTGCTGGATGACTTTACCAACTCCCCTCTCCCGCTCTCGGACCACAACCTTCTTTCCTTCTCTGTTAAGAATTGTCTCCTCACCCGGGACACCCCCACTTACCACACTTATAGGAATACACGTACCATTAATACCCAGCAGCTTATGGACAATCTCCACACATCTTTAGCCCTCATCTCCTCCTTCTCCTGTCCAGACTTAGCATTGTCACACTACAATAATACACTGAAGAGTGCCCTACATGAAGCAGCTCCTTCTACACGCAGAAAGATCCGACACAGACAACGGCAGCCCTGGCACACGATGCAAACACGTTTTCTTCAACGTTGCTCAAGGTGTGCTGAGCGTCAGTGGAGAAAATCTCTTTTAGCAGAGGACTTCATCCACTATAAATTCATGCTCAAAACCTATAACTCTGCCCTTCATCTGGCCAAACAATCCTACTTCACCAACCTCATCACTTCAATGTCCAACAATCCAAAACGACTTTTCGAAACCTTAAACTCCCTCCTGAAACCTAAAGCACAGGCCCCCACCACCAACCTCAGCGGGGAGGATCTGGCCACTTATTTCTTTGAAAAAATCAACCACATCCATCAGGACATCTCAGCCCAATCTCCTCAGTGCCTGGATCCCCTGCCACACTTCAAGCTCACTAGCCATCTTTGAGCCTGTCACAGAAGAAGAAGTTAACCAGCTCCTCGCTTCTTCTCGGCCTACAACCTGCAACAGTGACCCCATTCCTTCACATCTCCTGCAGTCCCTCTCACCGGTGGTCACCACTCACCTGACTAACATATTTAACCTCTCTCTTTCTTCAGGTATCTTTCCCTCCTCATTTAAACACGCCATCATAACCCCTTTACTTAAAAAGCCATCCCTGGACCAGAACTGCGCTGCTAACTACAGACCTGTCTCTAATCTTCCTTTCATCTCTACACTCCTGGAACGCTTGGTCCACTCCCGTCTAATCTGCTATCTCTCAGATAACTCTCTCCTCGACCCTCTACAATCTGGTTTCCACTCCTTACACTCCACTGAAACTGCCCTCACTAAAGTCTCTAATGATCTACTAACAGCCAAATTCAAAGGTCACTGCTCCCTGCTGATTCTCCTGGATCTCTCTGCAGCATTTGACACTGTGGATCACCAGCTCCTCCTCACTATGCTCCGCTCTATAGGCCTCAAGGAAACTTTTCTCTCCTGGTTCCCCTCCTACCTCTCTGACCGCTCCTTCACTGTATCTTTTGCCGGCTCCTCTTCCCCTCCTCATCCCCTTACTATCGGGGTTCCGCAGGGCTCAGTCCTAGGCCCCCTCCTCTTCTCTCTATACACTGCCCCTATTGGACAAACAATCAGCAGATTTGGGTTCCAGTATCATATCTATGCTGATGACACCCAATTATACACTTCTTCCCCTGACATCACCCCTACCCTAATACAAAATACCAAGGATTGTTTGTCTGCTGTGTCTAGCATCATGTCCTCCCTCTATCTTAAACTGAATCTCTCCAAAACTGAACTTCTTGTGTTTCCCCCCTCTACTAACCTAACTCTACCTACTATCGAAATTACCTTGGAGGGGTCAACCATAGCTCCCAAGCAGCACGCCCGCTGACTTGGGGTCATATTCGACACTAACCTTTCCTTTACTCCCTATATCCGATCACTCACTTGCTCTTGTCACCTGCATCTTAAAAACCTCTCCAGAATCCAATCTTTTCTCTCTTTGGAAACTGCTAAAACTCTTACTGTCGCTCTTATTCACTCTCGTCTGGACTACTGCAACTCTCTTCTGATCGGTCTCCCTCTTACCAAAATTTCCCCTCTCCAATCTGTCCTGAATGCGGCAGCCAGGGTCGTATTTCTGTCCAGCCGCTTCACCGATGCCTCCTCCTTGTGCCAGTCATTACACTGGTTACCCATTCGCTACAGGGTCCAATATAAGCTCATTGCTCTCACCCACAAAGCTCTCCACAGTTCTGCACCACCTTATATCTCCTCTCTCATCTCAGTTTATCGTCCTACACGTGCCCTCCGTTCCACAAATGACCTAAGACTAACATCCCCCCATAATCCGAACCTCGCACCTCCGTTTCCAAGACTTCTCTCGTGCTGCGCCAGTTCTCTACCCCAGATGATCCGATTGATGCCTAGCCGCGATGTCTTCAAGCGTGCTTTAAAAACCCATCTCTTTAAACAAGCCTACCATCTCAAATACCCAGTAAACTAACTTTCCCCTGTTCCCTCCTAAATACTATTCTGAATCTGCCCCCTACTGTTCATCTGTTTCTACACCCTCCATGCACACAATAACTGCACTCGGTAATTGAGTATTGCACTTGAACATACAGGCTGATGACCGGATCATACAGCTTTATATGATAATCCCGACTTATTATAATTGCCTGACCTGAAATAACAAGCACCTTCCACCTATTGTGTTCCCCCATTTCCTTGTAGAATGTAAGCTTGCGAGCAGGGATCTCACTCCTGATGTAACTGTTAAACTGTCTCACCTTGTATTGAATTTATTGCTTGTACATGTCCCCGCTTAATTGTAAAGTGCTGCGGAATATGTTGGCGCTATATAAATAAAAATTATTATTATTATTATTCTTATTATTTGTATTTAAAAAAAAACAGTTTCAGTAAGTCGCTCACTGTTCAGCTGCAAATATATATATTTAAAAAAGTCTTGTATACACTTTTAAATTATAACTGTGGTTTTGCTGTTCCATGGTAAAAAATCTCTATTATCCTGTGTGAGGCAGTGACCGGGATCGTATACGATGGACGTTATATATCCCCCAGAATGTGTACAGAGACCTATTAAATCCATTGGAGTGCATTGCAGTCACACACACAGCTGCGGCTGCAGTGCAGGAATGAAGGTGAGCAATGACCTGGTCAGACTACCTGGCTAAGGCAGATTAAGTAAAACCCGGCAGGGCCTTCATTTCTTGGAGGAGGTCAGAGGAGGCAGTGGGGCGGCCTCCTCCCTCCAACACGGGTTTTCCAGTGGCTCTTGCCACAGGTCCTTTAAAACTCCTGCACTAACTATTAGTGTTGTTCTATGTTGCAACCTGCTAGGAGCACAGCAGGTTAGCTCAGCAGGACTGAGTGTGGCTGAACCACCGCCTAGGAAGGCTCTGCACCTGTCAGGCTCTGAGAGGCCCGGCGTGGCTGTTGTCCCCGGCAACCATTGTGTATGGACTTTCTGGTAACCCGGCAGCGAACCGGAGGACTTTCTGTTAACCCGTGAGTTGCTGAAATAAAACCTGTTTATGTTGGACTTGCTTGGGTCACTGCCTCAGTTACTGCATGGTGTGAACACCGCCACCTTACACCTGCTTTTGGCATTTTGGCAAAAAAAAAACTGTAATAGTGTCTCCCTGATTGTTCAGACACAAATATATCTGTTGAAAATAGTCTGGTGTAGGCCAGAGAAACAGATGTGTGGTTTTGCAGTTCCACGGTTCAAACCTCTGTATTATCCACTTTTGGGCCATTTGTATCTAAAAAAAAACAGTATGAGTGTGTCGCTCACTGATCAGCCGCAAATAGATATATTTTAAAAAAGTCTGGTATACACCAGTAAATTATACCTGTGGTTTTGCTGTTCCACGGTAAAAAATCTCTATTATCCTGCTTTTGGCATTTTTTGCCGTAAAAAAAAAAACTGTAATAGTGTCTCCATGATTGTTCAGACACAAATATATCTGTTGAAAATAGTCTGGTGTAGGCCAGAGAAACAGAAGTGTGGTTTTGCAGTTCCATGGTTCAAACCTCTGTATTATCCACTTTTGGGCCATTTGTATCTAAAAAAAACTGTTTGAGTGTGTCGCTCACTGTTCAGCCGCAAATATATATATTTAAAAAAGTCTGGTATACACCAGTAAATTATAACTGTGGTTTTGCTGCTCCACGGTAAAAAATCTCTATTATCCTGCTTTTGGCATTTTTTTGCTGTAAAAAAAAACCTGTAATAGTGTCTCCCTGATTGTTCAGACACAAATATATCTGTTGAAAATAGTCTGGTGTAGGCCAGAGAAACAGAAGTGTGGTTTTGCAGTTCCACGGTTCAAACCTCTGTATTATGCGCTTTTGGGACATTTGTATCTAAAGAAAAACAGTAATAGTGTCTCCTGATTGTTCAGACACAAATATATCTGTTGAAAATAGTCTGGTGTAGGCCCGAGAAATAAAGCTGTGGTTTTTCAGTTCCACGGGTCAAATCTCTGTATTATCCTGCTTTTGGCAATTTTTGCTGTAAAGAAAAACAGTAATAGTGTCTCCTGATTGTTCAGACACCAATATATCTGTTTAAAAGAGTCTGGTATACACCAGTAATTTATAACTGAGGTTTTGCCATCCCACAGTAAAAAATCTCTTTTAACCAGCTTTTGGTATTTTTTCCGTAAAGAAAAACAGTAAGTTTCTCCCTGATTGCTCAGATTGTTTAAAAGAGTCGGGTGTAGGCCAGAGAAATAGAACTGTGGTTTTCCTCTTCCAAGGGACGTGGAACTGGACGTTCTGGTGATGGTGCGTGCAGAGGACGGGGCCGTGGCCAAGGTGAAAATGTGCCACAACCAACAGACACATCTTCTCGCTCCCACTTCTTGACCAAATTACTAGGGAAGCACAGAACAATACCAGTATTGCGAACTGATCAGTGTGAACAGGTTATTAATTGGATAGCAGATAATACTTCCAGTTACCTGGGCACCACCACCTCCGGTCTGTCTTCCACACGGTCAAATCTTAGTAGCCGTGAGTCTCGACCGCATACTCCTCCTCACCCTGATGCTCCTTCCTCCCACCATGCCGAGTGTTGTCAGACGGCAACTGATCCCACACTTGGACACTCTGAAGAGCTGTTCACTGGTCCATTTCCCGATTTGTGCCCCTCGCCTGCTCCGCTTGAAGTGGTGGAAGAGGAGATCCCATGTAGCAATGACCAAATATTTGAACAGCCACGGCCACAGGAAGTCGACACTGGCAATTTGTCACAAGAGGTGGACGATGACGAGACAATTGCAAGGAAGTGAGGAGGAGGATCGTGGTGCACAAGTGGAAGAGGAGGAGGTGGTGGATGATCTAGTAACTGACCCAACGTGGCAGGAGGACATGCAGAGCGAGGCCAGCAGCACACAGGGTGAGGGAGGCAGAGTACCCCAACAGGCAGGAAGAAGCAGTGTGGTGGCCGCACACAGAAGCCAGGCAACAGTTCCCCGTAACACCAACAAGAGGGACATTGCCAGTACAACCTGTAGGTCTTCCAGAGTCTGGAATTTTTTTAAAGACTCTGCTGATAACCCCAAAAAGATCATTTGTACCACCTGCCATGCCAGCATCAGAAGGGGTGACAAAACTACCAGCCTGACCACCACCAGCATGATCAGGCTCATGGCAGCAAAGCACCCGACTTTGTGGGGCGAACCCCAGGGTCCACGACCAGTGTCAGCGGGTGTCATCACTGCTTCTTCCACTGTTGTGCGTGCAATACAACCCCCTGTTGAGTGTACAAAGCAATCCCCTGTCCATACTGCATGCAAAGATGCCCCCTCCTCTCAGTCTTCACTTGTTATGGCAGTTTCTCAAGAAACAACATCAACGTCCACGTCCCACCGCTGCGTTCAGATGTCCATATCCCAGACCTTTGAACGAAAGTGGAAATTCACAGCCAACGCCCCACAGGCCACAGTCCTAAATTCGCACATTTCACGACTGCTTGCATTGGAAATGCTGCCTTTTAGGCTGGTGGAGACGGAATCCTTCCGCCACCTTATGGCGGTGGCCGTCCCTCGGTACTCGGTCCCCAGCCGACACTATTTCGCCCGGTGTGCCATCCCTGCACTACACAAGCACGTGTCCCAAAACATCTGCCGTGCCCGCAACAACGCAGTTACTGGAAGAGTCCACCTGACAACGGACACGTGGACAAGTGCTTGTGGCCAGGAATGGTACATCTCCCTTACGGCATACTGGGTAAACATAGTGGAAGTCGGGACCCAGTCAGACCTTGGAACGGAACACATCTTCCCCACACTGAGGATTGCAGGCCCTATGTCAGTCAGAGTTGCCCCCACAGTGTACAGCTTCTGCGCATCATCCTCCTCCTCATGTTCAGCCTCCATCTCAGATATCACCACATCAGTTACAAGCTGGAAGCACTGCAGTACTGCCTCCACCAAGTGGCAACAGGCTGTGCTGAAAATCATAAGCTTAGGTGAGAAAACTCACAATGCTTGTGAGTTGTGGACAGCTGTGAAAGAGCAGGCAGATCTGTGGCTGACACCGCTGAACCTACATCCAGGCATGGTCGTGTGTGACAATAGCCGCAACCTGGTGGCGGCTCTGAGGCGAGGCGAGATCACACACGTACCATGCCTGGCTCATGTGCTTAACCTCGTGGTTCAGTGGTTTCTTAAATCGTACCCAGAGTTGCCAGATCTGCTCGTCAAAGTACGCCGCCTGTCAGCTCATTTTCGCAAGTCGGCTACAGCTTCCGCCGCCCTTGCTGTGTTGCAGCAGCGTTTGCAGCTTCCGTCACACCGACGGGTGTGTGATGTCCCCACACGTTGGAACTCTACCCCCCACATGTTGCAAAGGATTTGTGAGCAGAAGAGAGCAGTTGTGGACTACCAGCTGCAACAAGGCTGTCAATATTCAGGATAGACTCCACACATAAGACCTCAGTAGTGGACCTGGATGTCTGACATATGTACCATCTTTAGAAGAAACTATACGAACAAGAGAAAAACAAGGTAAATAAATATCATTAAAGACACCTATATACAGTGCCTACAAGTAGTATTCAACCCCCTGCAGATTTAGCTGGTTTGATAAGATGCAAATAAGTTAGAGCCTTCAAACTGCAAAGGAGAGTAGATTTTATGAACAGAAGCATAAATCTTACAAACCAAAAAGTTATGTTGCTCAGTTGAATTTTATTAAATTTTAAACATAAAAGTGTGGGTCAATTATTATACAACCCCTATGTTTAATATTTTGTGGAATAACCCTTGTTTGCAATTACAGCTAATAATCGTCTTTTATAAGACCTGATCAGGCCGGCACAGGTCTGTGGAGTTATCTTGGCCCACTCCTCCATGCAGATCTTCTCCAAGTTATCTAGGTTCTTTGGGTGTCTCATGTGGACTTTATTCTTGAGCTCCTTCCACAAGTTTTCAATTGGGTTAAGGTCAGGAGACTGACTAGGCCACTCCAACACCTTGACTTTTTCCCTCTTGAACCAGGCCTTGGTTTTCTTGGCAGTGTGCTTTGGGTCGTTGTCTTGTTGGAAGATGAAATTACGACCCATCTTAAGATCCTTGATGGAGGAGCGGAGGTTCTTGGCCAAAATCTCCAGGTAGGCAGTGCTATCCATCTTCCCATGGATGCGGACCAGATGGCCAGGCCCCTTGGCAGAGAAACAGCCCCACAGCATGATGCTGCCACCACCATGCTTGACTGTAGGGATGGTATTCTTGGGGTCGTATGCAGTGCCATCCAGTCTCCAAACGTCACGTGTGTGGTTGGCACTAAAGATCTCGATCTTGGTCTCATCAGACCATAGAACCTTGAACCAGTCTGTCTCAGAGTCCTCCAAGTGATCATGAGCAAACTGTAGACGAGCCTTGACATGACGCTTTGAAAGTAAAGGTACCTTACGGGCTCGTCTGGAACGGAGACCATTGGGGTGGATTACGTTACTTATGGTATTGACTGAAACCAATGTCCCCACTGCCATGAGATCTTCCCGGAGCTCCTTCCTTGTTGTCCTTGGGTTAGCCTTGACTCTTCGGACAAGCCTGGCCTCGGCACAGGAGGACACTTTCAAAGGCTGTCCTGGCCGTGGAAGGCTAACAGTAGTTCCATAAGCCTTCCACTTACGGATGATGCTCCCAACAGTGGAGACAGGTAGGCCCAACTCCTTGGAAAGGGTTTTGTACCCCTTGCCAGCATTGTGACCCTCCACGATCTTGTCTCTGATGGCCTTGGAATGCTCCTTTGTCTTTCCCATGTTGACTATGTCTGAGTGCTGTTCACAAGTTTGGGGAGGGTCTTAAATAGTCAGAAAAGGCTGGCAAAAGAGATCTTTAATCCACACATGTGAAGCTCATTATTCTTGGTGCCTGAACTACTTCTTAATACTTTTGGGGGACCAAACAGAATTCTTGTGGTTTGAGGGGTTGAATAATAAATGACACTCTGAATTAACTTTTAACGTTTTAAAAAAAAAAAAAAAAAAAAAATTTGCTGCAGTGCATTTCCCACTTCCAGGCTGATCTACAGTACAAATGTCACAATGCCAAGTTAATTCCGCATGTGTCAACCAGCTAAATCTGCAGGGGGTTGAATACTACTTGTAGGCACTGTATGTGTCCTATAATAATGATAACCAGTATATGGACTTATATAAAAAGCGGACCATCGAAAAATAATATTGAAAAAACAAGAAAAAACTTCGAATACAGGTCCATTATGACAAAGACAAACTTTATTTGTTCAAAATAACACGATTGACACAATGTAGTACGTGAACGAGAATTGGAATAAAAACAACACACAAGCAAGAGGGCGCCACAGCAGACCCATACGTGGGAAATGCTCAATTATATATTTGTCGTATCAATAGTAAAGCCAAAGTTACATTGTTCGCTTAAAAAATTCCTGCGCACTGATGTATACCTTGCTCAAAAGCTTATGCTGCATATCAGTTAATACTCATGTATCTTAAAAAAAAATAGTATACCATGCAGATTAAACACCATAGTGCTAGCTCATGACACCGTTCACAATATTGATGTTTTTTATAATTATTACCATATAGGTAGAATATGTAAATAGAGTATATGAACAAATGTGAACACCGTCATGAACAGCACCCAATTAACCTGAGAGCGTGCACGGCTCCAAATCCCCCAGACGAAGGCTACAGCCGAAACGCGCGTCGGGGTAGGCGCCATCCCAGACCAGCTACATACCATCCACGTGTGAGTATGCTCATTTTGCCATCATGATAGCTCCAGCTCATGAATATGTTCGTTTTTCCACGCAACACTAGCGTCTTTCTATTTAATGTATTTGGAGCCGTGCACGCTCTCAGGTTAATTGGGTGCTGTTCATGACGGTGTTCACATTTGTTCATATACTCTATTTACATATTCTACCTATATGGTAATAATTATAAAAAACATCAATATTGTGAACGGTGTCATGAGCTAGCACTATGGTGTTTAATCTGCATGGTATACTATTTTTTTTTAAGATACATGAGTATTAACTGATATGCAGTATAAGCTTTTGAGCAAGGTATACATCAGTGCGCAGGAATTTTTTAAGCGAACAATGTAACTTTGGCTTTACTATTGATACGACAAATATATAATTGAGCATTTCCCACTTATGGGTCTGCTGTGGCACCCTCTTGCTTGTGTGTTGTTTTTATTCCAATTCTCGTTCACGTACTACATTGTGTCAATCATGTTATTTTGAACAAATAAAGTTTGTCTTTGTCATAATGGACCTGTATTCGAAGTTTTTTCTTGTTTTTTCAATATGTACCATCTTGACAAACTTTGAGGAGTCCACCAAGATGGTGAGTGGCGATGATGCCATCATTAGCGTTAGCATTCCACTTGTCTGTCTTTTGCAACGCTCTCTGCAGAGAATTAAAGAGGAGGCATTGCAGCCAGAGTATGATGAGATGGATAAAGAAGCCGTAGCAGTCGATTACACACAGCCCAGCCTCATCTCATCCCAACGTGCATTGGGGGACAATGAGGGAGAGGAGGAGGAGGACGAGGAAGAACAGGAGCTTGTATCATGCGCTGTAGACGGTAGTACCTGTACAACTGTCATACCGTCGGTTCAGCGTGGGTGGCCTGAGGACAGGGGGGAGGAGGAGGAGGAGGAGGAGAGCATGGTCCGTTGACATCTTGGTGAGGACACGGAAGTCTTGCCCGTTACCAGTCTGGCACGCATGGCTGACTTTATGTTACGCTGCCTTAACCGTGACCCTCGCGTTGTCAAAATGTTGGGTGATAGTCATTACTAGTTGGTGACACTTTTAGACCCCCGCTACAAGGAGAACTTTCACTCTCTTATTCCTGAGGTGGAAAGTTCTACAAAAATGGGGCAGTACCAGAAGGCCCTTGCTGCAGAACTGTTAAAAAAATTCCCATCTGAACACGCTAGTGGCAGAGGTCACAGTTCGTTGCCCAACCAAGGTGTACATGCGAGAGAGACGCAACTCCAATCCAGCAGAGGCAGGGGAACACTGTCAAAGTTCTGGGACAGTTTTCTCAGACCCTCCCTTCGGACAGACCCTGAGGCGTGGGGTACTCTCACAAGGAGTGGAAAGTTTCAAAAGATGGTGAGGGAGTACCTTGCCGACCGTACCAGCGTCCTCCGTGATTCCTCTGTGCCTTTTAATTATTGGGTATCCAAGCTGGACACTTGGAATGAACTCGCTCTGTACGCCTTGGTGGTCCTGGCCTGCCCTGCTGCTAGCATGTTATCGGAGCGTGTTTTTAGTGCCACTGGGGGAATTATAACTGATAAGCGCACTCGCCTGTCAACTGACAATGCTAACAAGCTGACCCTTATCAAAATGAACAAGGGCTGGATTGAGCCAGATTTCTCATCACCACCAAATGACAGCAGAGTAACATAAAGTCAAATCCACTGTGTTATTTCGGAGGTGTATTCACATGCACCGCTTCACACCCACACATGGGTATACGCTTCCTCATTTCGGCTGTTTTATGTTCTTCTCCTTATGCTCAGCCTCCACCACCACTATACCATCAGGGTGACCGTGGTCTGTGTTGCCATTATTGAAAATTCCTCCGTCCTTATTTTTGTCATCTTTTGCTTGGAAGGCATAGGCAAAGACTATGGGAGACCCACTCCCCAATAATGGGAATAATGTTTGTAATATGCTGTACTGCATGGCTCTTGTAAGGGGCATTGCAAGTTCCTCTGTCCTAATTTTTGGCAGCTTTTGCTTGGATGGTATAGGCAAAGACTATGGGAGACCCACTCCCAAATAATGGGAATAATGTTTATAATATGCTGTACTGTATGGCTCTTGTAAGGGGCATTAAAACCGTCTTGTTAAGCTACTGGGACCTCCACGTCGCTTCCGAGGGGCATTAAAACTGTCTTGTTAAGCTACTGGGACCTCCACGTCTCTTCCAAAGGGCATTAAAACCGTCTTGTTAAGCTACTGGGACCTCCACGTCTCTTCCGAGGGGCATTAAAACTGTCTTGTTAAGCTACTGGGACCTCCACGTCTCTTCCGAGGGGCATTAAAACCGTCTTGTTAAGCTACTGGGACCTCCACGTCTCTTCCGAGGGGCATTAAAATCGTTTTGTTAAGCTACTGTGACCACCACTACTTTTCCAAGGGGCATTAAAAACGTCTTGTTAAGCTACTGTGACCTCCACCACTTTTTCAAGGGGCATTAAAACCGTCTTGTTAAGCTACTGTGACCTCCACCACTTTTCCAAGGGGCATTAAAACAGTCTTGTTAAGCTATTGGGACCTCCACGTCTCTTCCGAGGGGCATTAGAACCGTCTTGTTAAGCTACTGTGACCTCCACATCTCTTCCGAGGGGCATTAAAACCATCTTGTTAAGCTACTGTGACCTCCACCACTTTTTCTAGGGGCATTAAAACCTTCTTGTTAAGCTACTGCGACCTCCACGTCTCTTCCGAGGGGCATTAAAACCGTCTTGTTAAGCTACTGCGACCTCCACGTCTCTTCCGAGGGGCATTAAAGCCGTCTTGTTAAGCTATTGTGACCACCACGTCTCTTCCAAGGGGCATTAAAGCCATCTTGTTAAGAAACTGCGACCTCCATGTCTCTTCCGAGGGGCACTAAAACCGTCTTCTTAAGCTACTGGGACCTCCACGTCTCTTCCGAGGGGCATTAAAACCATCTTGTTAAGCTACTGGGACCTCCATGTCTCTTCCGAGGGGCATTAAAACCGATTTGTTAAGCTACTGTGACCTCCACCACTTTTCCAAGTGGCAATAAAACCTTCTTGTTAAGCTACTGTGACCTCCACCACTTTTCCAAGGAGCATTAAAACTGTCTTGTTAAGCTACTGTGACCTTCACCACTTTTGTCTTATTAAGCTACTGGGACCTCCACGTCTCTTCCGAGGGGCATTAAAACCGTCTTGGTAAGCTACTGGGACCTCCACGTCTCTTCCGAGGGGCATTAAAACCGTCTTGTTAAGCTACTGGGACCTCCACGTCTCTTCCGAGGGGCTTTAAAAATGTCTTGTTAAGCTACTGTGACCTCCACCACGTTTCCAAGGGGCATTAAAAACGCCTTGTTAAGCTACTGTGACCTCCACCACTTTTCCAAGGGGCATTAAAACCGTCTTGTTAAGCTTCTGGGACCTCCACGTCTCTTCCGAGGAGCATTAAAACAGTCTTGTTAAGCTACTGTGACCTCCACGTCTCTTCCGAGGGGCATTAAAAACGTCTTCTTAAGCTACTGTGACCTCCACCACTTTTCCAAGGGGCATTAAAAACGTCTTGTTAAGCTACTGTGAACACCACCATGTAACGGGTCTGGGAGGCGGAACCTCTGAGCAACTATACAAGGGGGCGGTCCTTGTAAGGAAGCGGGTGGCGCCCAGGGAAGATGGGCATGTAGTCACAGCAAGTGACCTGGGCAGTCTCTGGGTAAACGGGCAGGTGGTCACGGCAAGTGACCGGGACAGTCTCTGGGTAACGGGCAGGTGGTCCCGGCAAGTGACCGGGACAGTCTCTGGGTAAACGGGCAAGAGGTCACGGCAAGTGACCGGGACAGTCTCTGGATAACGGGCAGGTGGTCACAGCACGTGACGGCTGAGCCTCCAGGTAGGCTAGCAGGCGAGTAGCAGATGTGTACTCCCAGGTGAGCAGGCGAGAGTCTCTGGACAGGCAGGTGGTCACAGCACGTGACGGCGGAGCCTCCAGGTAGGCTAGCAGGCGAGTAGCAGATGTGTGCTCCCAGGTGAGCAGGCGAGAGTCTCTGGACAGGCAGGTGGTCACAGCACGTGACGGCGGAGCCTCCAGGTAGGCTAGCAGGTGAGTAGCAGATGTGTGCTCCCAGGTGAGCAGGCGAGAGTCTCTGGACAGGCAGGTGGTCACAGCACGTGACGACGGAGCCTCCAGGTAGGCTAACAGGCAGGTAGCAGATGAGCGTTCCCAGGTGAGCGGGCAAGCTGGTCCATAGACAGACTGACTGGTGTCGGAAGGCAGACCGTCGGACCTCAGGCTAGCAAGCAGGTAAGCGGATAACAGGCAGGAATCAGACAGCAAACTGGCAGGAAACTGGCAGGTAACTGGCAGGTAACTGGAAACGGGACCTGAAGGCTGAAGCAGAGTAGTGAACAGTGCAACAACATTACTCGGGCACCTCCATTTTGGAGGAGGTGCCTTATATATGGAGGGATCCTCCGGCCATTGGCCGGGGACTCCTTAGGGCGGCGCGCTCGGCCCCTTTAAGAGAGGGGGAGCGCGCGCGCGCCCTAAGCACAGTGACCGGGGGAGAGCGCGCGCTGCAAGCAGAGCGGGAGGAAGCCGCCGGGCACGGAGCAGAGAGGTGAGGGGAACAGCGTCCCTGCCTAGCAGGAGGCAGGGACGCCGACGCTACAGTACCCCCCCTTTAGGCCCCCCCTTTTTTAGGCCAGACAGAAATTTACCAAGGATGAGAGGGGCATGGATCATAGAATCATAGAATCATAGAATGGTAGAGTTGGAAGGGACCTCCTGGGTCATCTGGTCCAACCCCCTGCTCAAAGCAGGATTCACTAGATCATCTCAGACAGATGTCTGTCCAGCCTCTGTTTGAAGACGTCCATTGAAGGGGATCTCACCACCTCTCGTGGCAGCCTGTTCCACTCATTAATCACCCTAACTGTCAAAAAGTTTTTTCTAATATCTAATCTGTGTCTCCTCCCATTTAGTTTCATCCCATTGCTTCTAGTCTTTCCTTGTGCAAATGAGAATAAAGATGATCCTTCTACAATGTGACAGCCCTTGACATATTTGTAGACAGCTATTAAGTCTCCTCTCAGTCTTCTTTTTTGCAAGCTAAACATTCCCAAATCCTGCAACCGTTCCTCATAGGACATGGTTTGCAGACCAGTCACCATTCTGGTCGCTCTTCTCTGAACTTGCTCCAGTTTGTCTATGTCTTTTTTAAAATGTGGTGCCCAAAACTGTACACAGTATTCCAGATGAGGTCTGACCAAAGAGGAGTAAAGACCGATAATGACTTCACGTGATCTAGACTGTATGCTTCTGTTAATACATCCCAGAATTGTATTTGCCTTTTTTGCTGCTGCATCACACTGTTGACTCATGTTCAGTCTATGATCTATTAGTATACCTAAGTCTTTTTCACATGTACTGTTGCTTAGCTCTATTCCTCCCATTCTGTATATGCTTTTTTCATTTTTATTGCCCAGATGTAGTACTTTGCATTTTTCCCTGTTAAAAACCATTCTGTTGGTTGCTGCCCACTGCTCCAGTTTATTTAGGTCTTTTTGAATCCTCTCTCTCTCTTCTCTAGTATTAGCTATCCCTCCTAGCTTTGTGTCATCAGCAAATTTAATCAGTTTACCCTCAATTCCTTCATCTAAATCATTGATAAAGATGTTGAACAATACAGGTCCCAGGACGGAGCCCTGTGGTACCCCACTTGAGACATTCATCCAGCTGGATGTGAAGCCATTTACAACCACCCTTTGAGTCCGATCACTAAGCCAGTTATGAATCCACCTAACAGTTGCCTGGTCCATTGCATACTTGGTCATTTTTTCAATAAGGATGATGTGAGATACTTTGTCAAATGCTTTGCTGAAGTCAAGATATACTATATCTACAGCATTTCCCTGATCCACCCAGTCAGTGATTCTGTCATAGAAGGAAATTAAGTTAGTCTGACATGACTTGTTAGTTACAAACCCATGCTGACTCTGGTTAATCACTTCATTCTTATCCATGTACTTACATACATGTTGTTTAATAATTTGTTCAAAGATCTTTCCTGGTATAGAAGTCAGACTCACCGGCCTATAGTTCCCTGGGTCCACCTTCTTCCCCTTTTTGAAGATAGGAACAACATTTGCTCTTCTCCAGTCTTCTGGGACTTCTCCTGTTCTCCAAGAATTTTCAAAGATTATGGAGAGTGGTTCTAAAATTTCTTCTACAATCTCCTTCAGTACTCTGGGGTGTAATTCATCTGGACCTGGAGACTTGAACTCATTTATGTTAGTTAAATATTCCCTCACAATCTTTCTGTTTACTGATAACTTGGATTCCTCTATTCCTTTAAAAGGACAGTGAAGATCAGTTGATGTTACATTTTCTTTCTGAGAGAAAACAGATGCAAAATAGGAATTAAAAAGTTCGGCCTTCTCAACATCCTCTCTTACCATTTCTCCATTTTCATCCTGTAAAAATCCTATAGCATCTTTGACTTTTCTTTTACTTTTGACATACCCCCAAAATCCTTTTTTATTGCTTTTGACATCTCTTGCAAGCCTTAATTCATTGTCAGCTTTAGCTAACCTGATACGTGCCCTGCAGGATCTGCAGACTGCATTATAATCTTCTTTAGATATGCCTCCCTCTTTCCATTTAATAAACATTTCTTTCTTTCTTTTTAGCATGTGTTTAAGTTCTGTGTTCATCCATCCTGGTTTCCTTAAATGTTTCCCATTCTTCCTACTTTTCGGGATTGTTAACGATTGTGCTTTGAGGATGTTCTCCCGGGGCTCCCATGTTCTCTCCTCAGGACCAAACCCCTTCCAATCCACTAGAAAAAAGGACTTTCCTCTTACCCTTTTGGTGGCCAGAATGTTCTCTACCTCAAACTCGTCTTCAGCAGAAACCGGAGCAGGGGGCATACCTGTAGACTTGGAAAAGGAGTTAAGTACCACGGGTTTGAGAAGAGATACATGGAAGGAGTTAGGGATCCGTAAGTTGGCCGGGAGTTTCAATTTATAGGCCACCGGGTTGATCTGTTTGATAACCTCCACTGGGCCGATGAACCCGAGGCCCTAACTTATAGGAAGGAATCTTGAGCCAGACATATTTGGATGAGAGCCAGACTTTATCTCCGGGACGAAATTGTGGGGAATCCAGGCGTTTTTTGTCGGCGTGTCTCTTCATCCGCTCGGACGACTGAAGGAGTGCGGATCGGGTACTCTCCCAAATGGAGGAAAATTTGCTAACGAGAGATTCCGCAGCCGGGTTGTCCACAGAGGTGGAGACAGGGAAAGGGATCCGAGGATGCTGACCGAAGACTACAAAAAACGGGGATTTAGAGGAAGATTCGCTCTCGTGATTGTTGTAAGAGAACTCGGCCCATGGTAGGAGATCCACCCAGTCAGAATGGTGGGCATTAACGAAGTGCCGGAGGTAACTGGTCAGATTCTGATTGATCCGCTCCACTTGACCATTGGACTGTGGGTGGTAAGCGGAGGAGAAGTCCAGGGTGACGTCGAGCAGTTTACATGTGGCTCTCCAGAAGCGTGAGGTGAACTGAACCCCACGATCCGAGATGATGTGGAGAGGCAGACCATGGAGACGGAAGATGTGGCGGATAAAGTCTTTAGCTAGCTCAGGTGCAGACTGGAGGCCTGGCAGGGGAATGAAATGAGCCATTTTGGAAAAGCGGTCAGCGACCACCCAAATGACCGTACAACCGGCAGAGACGGGGAGATCTGTTATGAAGTCCATAGCTATATGCTGCCACGGGGCAGCAGGTACTGGCAGAGGGAGAAGGCGGCCGGCAGGCAGGTGTCTCAGAACTTTGTTGCGGGCGCAGGACACACAGGTAGAAACAAAGTCTATTAAGTCCTTGTGCAGGGTAGGCCACCAGTAGTGCCGGGTAATAAGCTGGAGGGTCTTTTTCTGACCGGCGTGCCCAGCTAGCTTAGACGAGTGACCCCAGTGTAGAATCTTCTCCCGATCGGACACCGTTACGAACGTCTTACCGGGAGCGAGATGATTTAGACTCACGGGGGCTACCTGCATTACTCTGGCGGGATCGATGATGTGTTTAGGCTCCTCCTCAAGATCAGACACCAGAAAGGATCGGGACAGGGCGTCAGCTTTGATGTTTTTGTCAGCCGGGCGAAAATGAAGAATGAAATCAAAGCGGGCAAAAAACAAGGACCACCGGGCTTGGCGCGGGTTAAGTCTCTGGGCGCTCTGGAGATATGCCAAGTTCTTGTGGTCAGTGTAAATTATTACCGGGTGAAGAGCCCCCTCGAGCAGGTAACGGCACTCCTCTAGTGCCATCTTAATGGCCAACAATTCTCGGTCTCCTATAGAATAGTTGCGCTCAGAAGAGGAGAAAAGTTTGGAGAAAAAGCCGCAGGTTACCTTTCTTCCGGAAGATGACTTTTGGGTAAGTACCGCCCCAGCTCCGGAGGAGGAGGCGTCAACTTCTAGGAAGAATTGTTTGTTGCCGTCCGGACGATGCAGCACCGAGGCGGAGGAGAAGGCCTGTTTTAAGGAAAGAAAGGCCTCCTCTGCTTCGGGCGGCCATTCTCTGGGGTTCGTACCTTTACGGGTGAGCGCAGAGATAGGGGCGGTCCGGGAAGAGAAAGAGAAGTGCAGTATGAACAGGCGGTAATAGTTGGCGAAGCCCAGGAACCGCTGAATAGCCTTCAACCCCTCTGGTCGGGGCCACTTCTGGATGGCAGACAGTTTCTCAGGATCCATTTGTAGACCTGTCTGAGAGATTATGTAGTCCAGAAATGGAAGAGAGGTCTGCTCAAAGATGCACTTCTCATATTTAGCGTAGAGGTGGTTCTGCCTGAGCCTGAGCAGGACCTGACGAACGTCCCTCCGGTGTGTAGGAAGATCCGGAGAGAAGACCAAGATGTCGTCCAGGTACACCACCACGCAGGAGTAGAGAAGATCACGGAAGATGTCATTGACCAACTCTTGAAAGACGGCAGGAGCGTTACAGAGACCGAAGGGCATCACAAGGTACTCATAGTGGCCGTCCCGGGTGTTGAATGCCGTCTTCCACTCATCCCCCTGACGGATACGGACCAGGTTATACGCCCCACGGAGATCCAGTTTGGTGAAGATTCTAGCCCCCCTCAGACGGTCAAATAATTCAGGAATGAGCGGAAGGGGGTATTTATTCTTCACAGTAATCTGGTTTAGGCCTCTATAGCCTATACATGGACGGAGTGAGCCGTCCTTCTTTTTGACAAAGAAGAAGCCTGCTCCCGCCGGGGAGGTAGATTTCCGGATAAATCCCCGGGCCAGGTTCTCCTCAATATATTCAGACATGGACCGGGTCTCTGCAGCGGACAAAGGGTAGATTCGCCCACGGGGAGGAGTAGAGCCGGGCATCAGGTCGATTGGGCAGTCGTATGGTCTATGAGGAGGTAAAGTCTCTGCCTCCTTTTTATTGAAGACATCCGCATAAGACCAATAGGGAACCGGAAGACCGGGCAGATTGGCTGGGGTAGGAGAAGGACGGGCAGGACGAACGGGAACTAGACAAGTCTTATGGCAGTCCTGTCCCCAGCGAAGGACTTCTCCAGTCTGCCAGTCAAGCACGGGTGCATGTTTCTGGAGCCAAGGCAGGCCAAGCAATAGTGCGTGAGAGAGTCCAGGCAGAACATGAAAGGAGATGCTCTCAGAATGCAGCATTCCCACCTGTAGAGTCAGAGATTCGGTGATGAGTTGGATGGGATGTGGTAAGAGGCCCCCATCCACGGCGGCGACAGATAAAGGTACGGCCAGAGGTTTGGTGGGAATGCGGTATTTTTCTACCAGGGATTGAGAGATGAGATTTCCAGCAGCTCCTGAGTCAAGTTGAGCCAGTTCAAAATAGCGGTTCTCTCCGCAGAAGATAGAGACAGACAGCATCAGGGATGGAGAGGGTTTACTTTTGTCTAGGGCGACCTCTCTGAGCGATCCTAGACACAGGCGTTTCCCGACCTCTCTGGGCAGGAACGGATCCGGTGCTCCTTACTGCCACAGTAGAAACAGCTCCCCTCGGCACGGCGTAAGTCTTGACGGGTCTTGACCATCTTGGTCTGGTCGACCTGCATAGGCTCAGGTGAGTGTGCCTGGGGAGTAACAGAGGGAGTGACGGGTCTCTGGAAGGTAGGGGCTAGACGTGGAAACCTCCTCTCACGGGTGACCTCCTTGGCGCGCTCCTGGAACCGGATGTGAATCCGGGAGGCAAGTGTAATTAAGTCGTCGAGAGTGGTAGAAATGTCCCGACCGGCGAGTTCATCTTTAATACGGCCGGACAGACCCTCCCAGAAGACGGACACCAGGGCGTCGTTATCCCAGGCCAGCTCCGAAGCAAGGGTACGGAACCGTATGGCATATTGGCCCACGGTGAGACTCCCTTGGCGGAGGCGTAGCAGAGATGAGGCGGATGAGGTCTTCCGTCCGGGTTCGTCGAAGACCTTCCGGAAAGCCGTGAGAAAGGCTGGCAGGTCGGACACCAGGGGATCTCCTCTCTCCCATAGAGGATTTAGCCAAGCCAGTGCCTCCCCCGTGAGATGGGACATGATGAAGGCTACCTTGGCCCGGTCGGAATTAAACTGGTGGGACAGGAGTTCAAAGTGCAGGGTGCACTGGTTTATGAAGCCCCGAGCTTGAGCGGAGTCGCCTCCGAAGCGAGGAGGTGCAGAAAGCCGGGTTCCGGAGCAGGATACCATGGTATTGGTGGACAGCGGAGCAGCCGGGCTGCGAGTCATGACACTAGCGATGGTTGCTGGCGGAGCAGTCAAAGTGTCCAGGGGAGAATTGACATTCCGCAGGTGACCCTGAGAGCGTGCACGGCTCCAAATCCCCCAGACGAAGGCTTCAGCCGAAACGCGCGTCGGGGTGGGCGCCATCGCAGACCAGCTAAATACCATCCACGTGTGAGTATGCTCATTTTGATATCATGATAGCTCCAGCTCATGAATATGTTCGTTTATCCACGCAACACTAGCGTCTTTCTATCTAATGTATTTGGAGCCGTGCACGCTCTCAGGTTAATTGGGTGCTGTTCATGACGGTGTTCACATTTGTTCATATACTCTATTTACATATTCTACCTATATGGTAATAATTATAAAAAACATCAATATTGTGAACGGTGTCATGAGCTAGCACTATGGTGTTTAATCTGCATGGTATACTATTTTTTTTTAAGATACATGAGTATTAACTGATATGCAGTATAAGCTTTTGAGCAAGGTATACATCAGTGCGCAGGAATTTTTTAAGCGAACAATGTAACTTTGGCTTTACTATTGATACGACAAATATATAATTGAGCATTTCCCACGTATGGGTCTGCTGTGGCGCCCTCTTGCTTGTGTGTTGTTTTTATTCCAATTCTCGTTCACGTACTACATTGTGTCAATCATGTTATTTTGAACAAATAAAGTTTGTCTTTGTCATAATGGACCTGTATTCGAAGTTTTTTCTTGTTTTTTCAATATGTACCATCTTGACAAACTTTGAGGAGTCCACCAAGATGGTGAGTGGCGATGATGCCATCATTAGCATTAGCATTCCACTTGTCTGTCTTTTGCAACGCTCTCTGCAGAGAATTAAAGAGGAGGCATTGCAGCCAGAGTATGATGAGATGGATAAAGAAGCCGTAGCAGTCGATTACACACAGCCCAGCCTCATCTCATCCCAACGTGCATTGGGGGACAATGAGGGAGAGGAGGAGGAGGACGAGGAGGAACATCAGGAGCTTGTATCATGCGCTGTAGACGGTAGTACCTGTACAACTGTCATACCGTCGGTTCAGCGTGGGTGGCCTGAGGACAGGGGGGAGGAGGAGGAGAGCATGGTCCGTCGACATCTTGGTGAGGACACGGAAGTCTTGCCCGTTACCAGTCTGGCACGCATGGCTGACTTTATGTTACGCTGCCTTAAACGTGACCCTCGCGTTGTCAAAATGTTGGGTGACAGTCATTACTGGTTGGTGACACTTTTAGACCCCCGCTACAAGGAGAACTTTCACTCTCTTATTCCTGAGGTGGAGAGGTCTACAAAAATGGGGCAGTACCAGAAGGCCCTTGCTGCAGAACTGTAAAAAAAATTCCCATCTGAACACGCTAGCGGCAGAGGTCACAGTTCGTTGCCCAACCAAGGTGTACATGCGAGAGAGACGCAACTCCAATCCAGCAGAGGCAGGGGAACACTGTCAAAGTTCTGGGACAGTTTTCTCAGACCTTCCCTTCGGACAGACCCTGAGGCGCGGGGTACTCTCACAAGGAGTGGAGAGTTTCAAAAGATGGTGAGGGAGTACCTTGCCGACCGTACCAGCGTCCTCCGTGATTCCTCTGTGCCTTTTAATTATTGGGTATCCAAGCTGGACACTTGGAATGAACTCGCTCTGTACGCCTTGGAGGTCCTGGCCTGCCCTGCCGCTAGCATGTTATCGGAGCGTGTTTTTAGTGCCACTGGGGGAATTATAACTGATAAGCGCACTCGACTATCAACTGACAATGCTGACAAGCTGACCCTTATCAAAATGAACAAGGGCTGGATTGGGCCAGACTTCTCATCACCAACAAATGACAGCAGAGTAACATAAAGTCAAATCCAATGTGTTATTTCGGAGGTGTATTCACATGCACCGCTTCACACCCACACATGGGTATACGCTTCCTCATTTCGGCTGTTTTATGTTCTTCTCCTTATGCTCAGCCTCCACCACCACTATACCACCAGGGTGCCGTGGTCCGTGTTGCCATTATTGAAAATTCCTCCGTCCTTATTTTTGTCATCTTTTGCTTGGAAGGCATAGGCAAAGACTATGGGAGACCGACTCCCCAATAATGGGAATAATGTTTGTAATATGCTGTACTGCATGGCTCTTGTAAGGGGCATTGCAAGTTCCTCCGTCCTAATTTTTGGCAGCTTTTGCTTGGATGGTATAGGCAAAGACTATGGGAGACCCACTCCCAAATAATGGGAATAATGTTTATAATATGCTGTACTGTATGGCTCTTGTAAGGGGCATTAAAACCGTCTTGTTAAGGTACTGGGACCTCCACGTCTCTTCCAAGGGGCATTAAAACCGTCTTGTTAAGCTACTGGGACCTCCACGTCTCTTCCGAGGGGCATTAAAACAGTCTTGTTAAGCTATTGGGACCTCCACGTCTCTTCCGAGGGGCATTAGAACCGTCTTGTTAAGCTACTGTGACCTCCACGTCTCTTCCGAGGGGCATTAAATCCTTCTTGTTGAGCTACTGTGACCTCCACCACTTTTCCTAGGGGCATTAAAACCTTCTTGTTAAGCTACTGCGACCTCCACGTCTCTTCCGAGGGGCATTAAAACCGTCTTGTTAAGCTACTGTGACCACCACTTCTCTTCCAAGGGGCATTAAAGCCATCTTGTTAAGAAACTGCGACCTCCACGTCTCTTCCGAGGGGCATTAAAACCGTCTTCTTAAGCTACTGGGACCTCCACGTCTCTTCCGAGGGGCATTAAAACCATCTTGTTAAGCTACTGGGACCTCCATGTCTCTTCCGAGGGGCATTAAAACCGATTGGTTAAGCTACTGTGACCTCCACCACTTTTCCAAGTGGCAATAAAACCTTCTTGTTAAGCTACTGTGACCTCCACCACTTTTCCAAGGAGCATTAAAACCGTCTTGTTAAGCTACTGTGACCTCCACCACTTTTCGAAGGGGCATTAAAACCGTCTTAATAAGCTACTGGGACCTCCACGTCTCTTCCAAGGGGCATTAAAACCGTCTTGTTAAGCTACTGGGACCTCCACGTCTCTTCCAAGGGGCATTAAAGCCGTCTTGTTAAGCTACTGGGACCTCCACGTCTCTTCCGAGGGGCTTTAAAAATGTCTTGTTAAGCTACTGTGACCTCCACCACTTTTCCAAGGGGCATTAAAACCGTCTTGTTAAGCTACTGCGACCTCCACGTCTCTTCCGAGGGGCATTAAAACCGTCTTGTTAAGCTACTGTGACCTCCATCACTTTTCCAAGGGGCATTAAAACCATCTTGTTAAGCTAGTGTGACCTCCACGTCTCTTCCGAGGGGCATTAAAACCATCTTGTTAAGCTACTGTGAGCTCCACGTCTCTTCCAAGGGGCATTAAAACCGTCTTGTTAAGATACTGCGACCTCCACGTCTCCTCCGAGGGGCATTAAAACCGTCTTGTTAAGCTACTGGGACCTCCACGTCTCTTCCGAGGGGCATTAAAACGGTCTTTTTAAGCTACTGGAACCTCCATGTCTCTTCCGAGGGGCATTAAAAATGTCTTGTTAAGCTTCTTTGACCACCACTACTTTTCCAAGGGGCATTAAAACCGTCTAGTTAAGCTACTTTGTCCTCCACCACTTTTCCAAGGGGCATTAAAGCCATCTTGTTAAGCTACTGTGACCTCCACCACTTTTCCAAGGGGCATTAAAACCATCTTGCTAAGCTACTGTGACCTCCACCACTTTTCCAAGGGGCATTAAAACCGTCTTGTTAAGCTACTGTGACCTCCACCACTTTTCCAAGGGGCATTAAAACCGTCTTGTTAAGCTACTGCGACCTCCACGTCTCTTCCGAGGGGCATTAAAACCGTCTTGTTAAGCTACTGTGACCTCCATCACTTTTCCAAGGGGCATTAAAACCGTCTTGTTAAGCTACTGTGACCTCCACCACTTTTCCAAGGGTCATTAAAACCGTCTTGTTAAGCTACTGCGACCTCCACGTCTCTTCCGAGGGGCATTAAAACCGTCTTGTTAAGCTACTGTGACCTCCATCACTTTTCCAAGGGGCATTAAAACCGTCTTGTTAAGCTACTGTGACCTCCACGTCTCTTCCGAGGGGCATTAAAACCGTCTTGTTAAGCTACTGCGACCTCCACGTCTCTTCCGAGGGGCATTAAAACCGTCTTGTTAAGCTACTGTGAGCTCCACGTCTCTTCCAAGGGGCATTAAAACCGTCTTGTTAAGATACTGCGACCTCCACGTCTCCTCCGAGGGGCATTAAAACCGTCTTGTTAACCTATTGGGACCTCCACGTCTCTTCCGAGGGGCATTAAAACGGTCTTTTTAAGCTACTGGAACCTCCATGTCTCTTCCGAGGGGCATTAAAAATGTCTTGTTAAGCTTCTTTGACCACCACTACTTTTCCAAGGGGCATTAAAACCGTCTTGTTAAGCTACTTTGTCCTCCACCACTTTTCCAAGGGGCATTAAAGCCATCTTGTTAAGCTACTGTGACCTCCACCACTTTTCCAAGGGGCATTAAAACCATCTTGCTAAGCTACTGTGACCTCCACCACTTTTCCAAGGGGCATTAAAACCGTCTTGTTAAGCTACTGTGACCTCCACCACTTTTCCAAGGGGCATTAAAACCGTCTTGTTAAGCTACTGCGACCTCCACGTCTCTTCCGCGGGGCATTAAAACCGTCTTGTTAAGCTACTGTGACCTCCACCACTTTTCCAAGGGGCATTAAAACCGTCTTGTTAAGCTACTGTGACCTCCACCACTTTTCCAAAGGGCATTAAAACTGTCTTTTTAAGATACTGGGACCTCCACGTCTCTTCCGAGGGGCATTAAAACTGTCTTGTTAAGCTACTGTGACCTCCACGTCTCTTCCGAGGGGCATTAAAACCGTCTTGTTAAGCTACAGTGACCTCCACCACTTTTCCAATGGGCATTAAAACCGTCTTGTTAAGCTACTGCGACCTCCACGTCTCTTCCGAGTGGCATTAAAACCGTCTTGTTAAGCTACTGCGACCTCCATGTCTCTTCCGAGGGGCATTAAAACCGTCTTGTTAAGCTACTGTGACCTTCACGTCTCTTCCGAGGGGCGTTAAAACTGTCTTGTTAAGCTACTGCGACCTTCACGTCTCTTCCGAGAGGCATTAAAACCGTCTTGTTAAGCTACTGCGACCTACACGTCTCTTCCGAGGGGCATTAATACCGTCTTTTTAAGCTACTGCTACCTCCATGACTCTTCCAACGGGCATTGCATTTCCTCCTAATTTTAGTCAGCTGTTGCTTTTCAATGCATAGGCGAACACTAAGGGAGACCCACTCCCCAATAATGGGTAGAAGGTTTTTAGTACGCTGTAATCCACGTCTGTTTCAAGGGGCATTGCAGTTCCTCATAATTTTTGGAATGCCTTCCATTCACTGCTTAGGCCAACAGTGCACAGGAGATCCAGTTGCTATAAATGAAAAAAATGGTTTAGTTAAGGCCCTCAGACCTCCATGTCACTTGCAAGGAGCATTGGAGTGCCTCTAAATTTTTGGTAGGCATTGTACTCACTGTATGCCCTATAACTGTGTAGCCGAACCGCTCCTTTTGGTACAGAAACATATCCTACAAGACATGTGTGGTGGACTGGCCTGATATTGATGTGAATGGTCCCAGTTCCTCCTGCTCTTTGTCCTTTGCCACCACCTCATCCATCATTTATCACCTGAAGCTTTGTTTTAACGGGAGTCATAGAACTGGGATAGTAGCAGGAAAATATCCAATCCTCGGAGGAGGTAGGATATGCGCCAAAACACTGACCACCTCAGACCTAGCCGCTACTACATACATGTGCTTGCATTCCAAGAAAAAAAAGCAGATGCTAACTTCTATCATCATCATGCTCCTCACCTTGGCACTCTTAACTCCTCTGATGGAGAAGCCAGGGCCCACCGGAGGAGTCTGGTTCTCTGGTGGGCTCGTCCAATGCTGCCCTAAAGCAGGCCAGGCTAAGAAAAGTGTGGGGAAGGTTACCGAGACAAATAGTGGCGGATGGGGACTGAGTATGGAGACCTCGCTGCTGAAGCAGCCATGAGGTAGTGGCCAGCGTCAGCCTCCTCCTAACTAAAAGGCCCCATTTCAAGTGCAAGCTAGCAGTATGGTATTGCAGCCTGGGGGGTGGGTGAGTGGCATATTTGCGCTTTGCATTGCAAGGAATGGGGGAGGTACAATTGAACACTGCCCTGGGACAAGGACTTGCACTAGGATAGTTGCAAGTCTGCATCTTCTGATGCGGCAAGGGATCACTTCTGATGGGCATACTTTTAGGCAGTGCTGTTCCCATGTCTTTTCAGCACTGTATGCATGTGTCACACAGCACACGGCCAGATAAGATTGTAAAATGTTAAAATGACATTTCCCGGTGAATGCATTTGTCACGGTTGAAAGCAATACAAATGTGCAAAAACATAAAAAATGCCACTTGTGAACATAGCCCAAGGTGTGGAGGAGTATTTTTGGGGGGTTTATTTATTTTACCTTATACACAAGTCTTTGCCCTGGAAAGGAACTTCCTTAACATATTTCACAGGAAAGCAGTTACAGTTTAGTTTTTGAACGTTTTATTGTGAGCCCTTAAAAGTGGCTTAGTACCTCTGACCACGTTGTTGACAGCAGTAACCTGGGAGTCAGAAATGCTTCCTGGGGCGATCCCCATGCTGTCCCCATGTCATTTGAGCACTATCACTATCGTTTTGGGCACTTGTTAGGCTTTTAAATGACTGCCGGGGGTGCCGCAGCAAAAATGCTCGGGTCTCCCATAGACTAACATTGGGCTCGTTGTTCGGGTCGAGCAACCGAGTATCACGGCGAGCTCGGCCCGAGCTTCGAGCACCCGAGAATTTTAGTGCTCGCTCAAGACTAGTGGTCACACCAAATATTTATTTGATATAGATTTGTCTTTAGCTTATTCACTTTGCATTTTCTTAATTGCTAAAAATTAACTATTATCACTTAGATTTTTTTAAAGCATTCTTAGTTTGCAGAATATTTTCTACACCTGCCTGAAGCTTTTGCACAGTAATGTAAATATTAAAAAGATAAGGTGGCATTGTTGATAGCCAGTAGAAGAATATATGGTATATGTTCAAGAACACCTTTAAATGCATCCTTATAAGTCTCACACCATTGCTGACTGGGACTGTCCAAGCAAGGTGGCACCTGTTATCACGCATGACAAAGCATAAGTATATACTCTCACACCAAATAACAGAAGAGTTGAGAGGTGCCTTTGAAAGCATTTGCCATGGGAGCCAGAGTGCCTCTGACTTATACTATTAGATCAAGTGGCCTGCACAGTAGTATATAAGTGCAACCCACAAGGACTGACACCCCAGCTTTCCCCCCTAACAGTACAGGGTCTTACTACATCCTGCACAGATGAAAAATTTATATTTGGACAAGATGCACATACTTGCAACATGCGCCAAAGGTCCTCATTCTCTTGTGAGTCCTTACACTGAAATTTAAAAAATTCACTAAAAAAGATATTGAATCTAAAAAACATTACAGAATATTGCCATACTTACCAATACCTGGTCGCAATACTTACACACGTGGTCAAAATTGTTGGTAACCCTCGTTCAATGAAAGAAAAACCCACAATGGTCACAGAAATAACTTGAATCTGACAAAAGTAATAATAAATTAAAAATCTATGAAAATGAACAAATGAAAGTCAGACATTGCTTTTCAACCCTGCTTCCACAGAATTAAAAAAAAAATAAACTCATGAAATAGGCCTGGACAGAAATGATGGTATTCTTAACTTAATATTTTGTTGAACAACCTTTTGAGGTAATCACTGTAATCAAACGATTCCAGGAACTGTCAATGAGACTTCTACACCTCTCGACTGGTATTTTGGCCCACTCCTCATGAGCAAACTGCTCCAGTTGTCTCGTGTTTGAAGGTTGCCTTTTCCAGACGGCATGTTTCAGCTCTTTCCAAAGATGCTCAATAGGATTTAGGTCAGGGCTCATAGAAGGCCACTTCAGAATAGTCCAATGTTTTCCTCTTAGCCATTCTTGTCTGTTGTAAGACCCATGACCAGGGACTGAGACCAAGCTTTCTGACACTGGGCAGCACATTTCTCTCTAGAATCCCTTGATAGTCTTGAGATTTCATTGACACCCTGTGCCAGATGCAGCAAAGCAGCCCCAGAACATAACAGAGTCTCCTCCATGTTTCACAGTAGGGACAGAGTTCTTTTCTTGATATGCTTCATTTTTCCGTCTGTGAACATAGAGCTGATGTGCCTTGCCAAAAACTTCCATTTTTGTCTCATCTGTCCATAGGACATTCTCCCAGAAGCTTTGTGGCTTGTCAACATGTAGTTTGGCAAATTTCAGTCTGGCTTTTTTATGATTTTTTTTCAACAATGGTGTTCTCCTTGGTCGTCTCCCATGAAGTCCACTTTGGATCAAACAACGACGGATGGTGCGATCTGAAACTGATGTTCCTTGAGCTTGAAGTTCACCTTTAATCTCTTTAGAAGTTATTCTGGGCTCTTATGTTACCATTCGTATTATCCGTCTTTTTGATTTGTCATCAATTTTCCTCCTGCGGCCATGACCAGGGAGGTTGGCTATAGTCCGATGGATCTTAAATTTATGAATAATATGTGCAACTGCAGTCACAGGAACATCACACTGCTTGGAGATGGTCTTATAACATTTACCTTTAACCTGCTTGTCTATAATTTTCGTTCTAATTGTTAGAACTCTCCTGTTAGGTTTTTTCTAGTTTGCTGGTCACATGACCTTTTTTGCCTATTTAATCCTGCTCCGCCCTCCTGGCCTTGCTGGACTTCATTGTAATTTCTACTCTTGAGATAGCTTGGTGCTCTGTTACCTTTCTCAGTCAGTTTTGCTAGGTCTTCGGACCTCTATGTTCTATGTTGTTTGTTTGTCTTATTTCTGCTACAATTTCTGCTAGGAGGTGTCCATCTTTCTCCCAGTCCCTAGTTCTTGTAGGGATCCCTTCCTCACATCTATAGGTCTTCGTACAGACTAGCCGAGGACTTTAGCGGGTCTGATCGCAGGATCAGGTTCCCCGTTACATCGTAGGGATCCAGCTTAGTTCTATTGTAGGGACAGATCTCCTGTCTTTCCTTAGTGCTTGTAGCAGATCATAACACTAATCTCTTGAGACAACTCTTTCCTTTGCTTCCTCTGGTCCATGTTGAGTGTGGTACACACCATGTCACCAAACAGCACAGTAAGAATCTGTAGCCCTATATACAGGCTCACTGACTGATTACAAGATTGTAGACACCTGTGATGCTGATTAGTGGACACAGCTTGATTTAACATGTCCCTTTTGTCACATTATTTTCACATTATTTGTCACATTATTTTCAGGGGTACCATCATTTCTGTCCAGGCCTATTTCATGAGTTTAATTTTTTTTTAAATTCTGTGGAAGCAGGGTTGAAAAGCAATGTCTGACTTTCATCTGTTCATTTTCATAGATTTTGAATTTATTATTACTTTTGTCAGATTCAAGTTATTTCTGTGACCATTGTGGGTTTTTCTTTCATTAAACGAGGGGTACCAACAATTTTGACCACGTGTGTATGTTCTGTAGGATGCAGACAATGTGCACACTTGACACAGGTTTGCATAATTTTGATAATATATAATCTAAAAACTCATCTATTTTTCATCTTTGCTAGATGCAGCCAGGCCATGTACTATGGGTGATGGGGGAAGAGGAGAAATATGGGTTTGTCCTTATAAGAGTGCACTAACATAATGGGGGGCAGCATGCCTGATCAAATGTTATGAATGTCACCAATGGTGCACTGTACGTGTCTGTGTGACTGGTACCTTATACACATCTTATCTATGTGCATTTATAATACTAAGCAGCCACTCCCCAAGGATGGTAGGTGTGTAAGTGGTTGTTCGTCAGTAGTTTGCACCTGTGACACCTTCACCTATTATCATTAGGCCCTGCTGCATTCTGCAGTATATTGTTATTGATAAGTAGGACCTTTTCTCTGTGATGTTTTTGAATTTGATGCCGTTTTCACTGAATTGATTTTAATTTTAGTGGGGAGGGAACACCAACCATTAAATCTAAGCTATCACCTTGGAAAATGTTATTTACCTTCAGATATAGTGTTAGTCTACAGGTAAATAGCATTACAATGTTAACCGACCACTTTAGGCTTCCTTCACACGTCCTGATATTCCGGCACTGGAAAAACCAGTACCAGTGTTATCCGTGTTCGTGTGTATGTGTACATCATTTCTGTGACATCCATGTGCCATCCTTGCGTACACGTGTGTTGTCCATGTGCCATCTGTGTGACACATAGCTGAATAGAATGCAGAATAGAAATGACAGATGTTTAGGTGTTAAAGAAGTGCAAAGTTAGAAATAGATATGGGGTAAATAGATAGATTGTGTCAATCCTGACTTTTTGCCTTGGCTCTTCCTGATTGCCTTTGTGCTTTGGGGTAATGGGGCTCGGGGTTGATGTCAGCAGTGACTGGTCAAAAATCACATCTGGCATCAAGCTATGGTGTTAGTAATGGAGAGGTGTCATTACTAACCCAGTAATAAAAAAAAAAAACACACACAAAAAAATACTTTATTTGAATAAACACTCCCCCACACTTTCCCTGATTCACCAATTTATTTAAAAAAAAACATGCAGGTCCAGCCTAGTCCTGGGAATCTGATGTAGTCCATAAATGGAAACCTGAAAACATATAAAGAGAGAAATTAAGATAATGCACTGTCCATCGTTCACCAATTTACTAGAAAAAATGTTCCTATGCACATCTGACGTAGGAATGACAGTCACCCAGAATCCAGCCCCAGTGACTGTGAATATTAACAAAAATAACGCTCATCAGAGTCGCCAAGTCTCACAGACAGCAGCATGACTCGGCGACTCTGATGAGTCTGATGAGCGTTACCATTACTGATGTCACCGCTGGGTCTCGCGGAGCGCAGCATCATCCGGCACCTCTGATGAGCGGTGATGTTAGTACCCGGCGACTGTGAATAGCAGTAAATTACTGCTAATCACAGTCGCCGGGGCTGTATTTGGGAATGCTGGACTATGTTGAACCGGCATAGGCAGTGGTGCCTGTAGCTGCTCCCTGCACCACCCCCCCGCATGATTGAAAGCCACCGGTTCCTGGAAGGACGTAACTTAATTTTCTCCCAATAGATGCACTTTCAGTAAGGTGGTAGAGCAACATTGTTATGTGATTTATATCTGGTCGAAGAAATATCTTAACCTGTTCACACTTAAAGGGAACCTGTCACCAGAAAAAACACTATTAATCTGCAGATACAGTGAAGGAAAATATTATTTGATCCCTTGCTGTTTTTGTAAGTTAGCATTGGTAATCTGACCTGGTGTTGGTAAGGCATTATCTTTTACTGTGATTGAAGTTTGCCAACTGACAAAGACACGAACAGTCTATAATTTTAAGGGTATGTTAATTTTAACATTGAGAAATAGAATATCCAAAAAAAATCAAGAAAATCACATTGTATAAATTAGATAAATTTATTTGCATTTTGAAGTGAGAAATATGTATTTGATTCCTCTGGTGGCACTTAATACTTGGTGGCAAAACCATTGTTAGCAGTCAGACATTTTTTGTAGTTGATGATGAGGGTTGCGCACATGTCAGGAGGAATTTTGGTCCACTCCTCTTTGCAGATCATCTCTAAATCATTCAGATTTTGAGGCTGTCACTTGGCAACTCGGAGCTTCAACTCTCTCCATAAGTTTTCTATGGGATTAAGGTCTGGAGACTGCCTAGGCCACCCCATGACCTTAATGTGCTTCTTTTTGAGACACTCCTTTGTTGCCTTGGGTCATTGTCTTGCTGGAAGACCCAGCTGCAACAAATTTTTAATGTCCTGGTGGAGGGAAGGAGGTTGTCACTCAGGATTTTACGGTACATGGCTCCATCCATTCTCCCATTGATGCGGTGAAGTAGTCCTGTGCCCTTAGCAGAGAAACACCCCCAAAACATAATGTTTCCACCTCCATGCTTGACAGTCAGGATGGTGTTCTTTGGGTCATAGGCAGCATTTCTCTTCCTCCAAACACGGCGAGTTGAGTTAATGACAAAGAGCTCAATTTTTGTCTCATGTGACCACAGCACCTTCTCCCAATAACTCACACAATTATCCAGGTGTTCATTGGCAAACTTCAGATGGGCCTGCACATGTGCCTTCCTGAGCAGGGGGACCTTGCGGGCACTGCAGGATTTTAAACCTTTAAGGCGTAATATGTTACCAATGGTTTTCTTGGTGATTGTGGGCCCAGCTGCCTTGAGATCATTAACAAGTTCCCCTTATTTAGTTTTAGGCTGATCTCTCACCTTCCTCATGATCAAGGATACCCCCACAAGGTGAGATTTTGCATGGTGCCCAAGATTGATGTCGATTGTCAGTCATTTTGTATTTCTTCCATTTTCTTACTATAGGACCAACAATTGTCTCCTTCTCATCCAGCGTCTTACTTATGGTTTTGTAGCCCATTCCAGCTTTGTGCAGGTCTATGATCTTGTCCCTGACATTCTTAGAAAGCTCTTTGGTCTGGCCCATGTTGTAGAGGTTAGAGTCTGACTAATTAATGGAGTCTGTGGACAGGAGACTTTTATACAGGTGACTATGTAAGACAGCTGTCTTTAATGCAGGTAACGAGTTGATTAGGAGCGTCTAACTGGTCTGTAGGAGCCAGAACTCATAATGGTTTATAGGGGATCAAATACTTATTTCTCACAGCAAAATGCAAATAAATTAATCTAATTTATATTATGTGATTTTCTTGATTTTTGGGGGATATTCTATCTCTCAATGTTAAAATTAACCTACCCTTAAAATTATAGACTGTTCATGTCTTTGTCAGTGGGCAAACTTACAAAAACAGCAAGGGATCAAATAATTATTTCCTTCACCCTTCACTGTATGGGGTTAATTTTCAGGTTAATAGCGTTACTAACCTCCCAGCGCCTGCACTTAGCCAAATGCTGCAGGAAGAAAGTGAACTTTATTCTCACTGGCAGCATTCGGTTTCAGTCATGGGGGCGGCGCCGGCGTCTGAGTATACAGAGCGGTGGCTGTAACCACGCCCCTGGACCTGACTGACAGCCGGTCCTAATGCATAGCCAATGTCATTCAGGGTCAGGGGCACGGCTACAGCAGCCACTTTGTATTCTCAGAGCGGTGACTGAACCAGTGCCAGTACCGCCCCTGTGACTGGAACGCTGCCGGGAGGAATGAAGTTAATTTTCTCCCAGCAGCATTCGGCTACTGGTGGGCGCCAGGAAGGTTAATAATGCTATTAACCTGCAAATTAACCCCATATCTGTAGGTTAATAGTTTTTTTTGGGGTGACAAGTTCACTTTAAGCCAGTTTTCCCCTTCCTGACCAGACCAAAGTTTTCAAATCTGACCTGTCACTTTATGCGGTGATAACTCTGCAATGCTTCCAAATATCTCAGTGATTCTAAGATTGTTTTTATGGCACATTGTACTTTATGATATTAGTAAATTTAGGTCAATTTGATTTGTTCTTATTTATGAAAATGTCAAAAATTTCACAAAAATTCAGGTCTAAGGGGTAACGTTTCGCCTTATGGAGAGTGACACACCAGCTCTGGCACGTCAAGGTAAGGAGGCTTATTCGTCATGCAATGCTCCTCTGGGAAATTTAATATGCAAATTGCCTCTTCAGAGAAAAAGAGGACTTGTACTCTATAGCGCCACCTATTGGAAGTAGCAATCCTACAAGTCACAATCAACCATTTAACGAGTCATGCAATATGACTTAGGATAAAAGCCAAATCAGAATCTCAATTTTCAGACACGGTGTTTTGGGCTGTTGGCCCTCGCCAGTGCAAAGTATGAGAACTGATTTGGCTAGGTGAGACCAGAACCTCTCACCTAGCCAAATCAGTTCTCATACTTTGCAATGACGAGGGCCAACAGCCCGAAACATCGTGCCTGCAAATTGAGATTCTGATTTGTCTTTTATCCTAAGTCATATTGCACTACTCGTTAAAGTGTTGATTGTGACTTGTAGGATTGCTACTTCCAATTAGAGATGAGCGTTGTTTGACTCGAACTGTTCGCCAATCTCAAATTCGAGCTGTTTTGGGCGTTGTTCGAGCCGTTCGGCGAACACGAACGATTTGAGAAAAATTCGGCTGTTCGAGGTTATGTTCGATAACTGTTCGTGCACCAAAATCATAACTGGATTTTTTCTCAGTAATGATGAAAATTAATGTTAATACGCAGTTTGAGTGTACAGCGGGGTGGGGGGAGGGGCAGGGGATGGATCTCTGCAGGAATGATGAAGATCTCCATTTTTTTTTCTCTTTCCTGCATTTACAGTGGGGAGGTGCAATCTGTCAGCCTATCAGCAGCGCACACACGGAGCGAAGTGCTTTTTTTCACACAAGCAAGGGCATGTGTCATTGGCAGTGTATGTCACATGTCCTTGCCCTATAAGACCAAGCCATTTTCCCCGTCGCCACCATTTTCTCACTGCTGCAGCTGAGTGTTAGACGGCACTGCTGTTGCTGTGTGCGCTATACCTTGTTAATTTCAAGCCAATTTTCGCACAAATCTACAGATAGCTTGGGAGTAGGGAATAGTTGTGATTGCAGTCCTTTTAAGGACTAGGTTACAGCATTTCCTACGACTTTTATCAGGCAGGTCTGTGCTCTTAAATAGATAGATTGTAGGAGTAAAGACTAATTGTAATTGCAGTCCTTTTCGGGACTAGGTTACATCAGTTCCTATCAGTTTTTGCCAGGCAGGTCTGTGCCAGTGCTGTGTAAGTTTTTTTCACAGCATTTGGCTGAATCTAGCAAAGCTAATCCTTTTTGGCCTATTGCAGAGTGTGTTAGTCAGTGGAGTAGCCTATCTGTGTTGCAAGATATACCACCTGTGTATAGAATACCAATTTTTTTACTGCACCTAGTGAAGTAAAATCTTTTGGGCATAGCATCATTCTATTAGTTCATCTATACTGACCTCCATCAGGTTGCAAATTGAATATAATTTTTTTCTGCATCTAGCTCTGAAAAAATATTTGGGCTTCTAGCAGTGTGTGGGTCTTGTTCTATTAGTCCATCTATACTGACCTCCATCAGGTTGCAAACTGAATATAATTTTTTTCTGCATCTAGCTCTGAAAAAATATTTGGCCTTCTAGCAGTGTGTGGGACTTTCTCTATTAGTCCATCTATACTGACCTCCATCAGGTTGCAAATTAAAAATAATTTATATCTGCATCTAGCTCTGAAAAAATATTTGGCCTTCTAGCAGCGTGTGGGACTTTCTCTATAAGTCCATCTATACTGACCTCCATCAGGTTGCAAATTAAAAATAATTTATATCTGCATCTAGCTCTGAAAAAATATTTGGCCTTCTAGCAGTGTGTGGGACTTTCTCTATAAGTCCATCTATACTGACCTCCATCAGGTTGCAAATTAAAAATAATTTTTTGTCTGCAACTAGCTCTGAAAAAATATTTGGCCTTCTAGCAGTGTGTGGGACTTTCTCTATTAGTCCATCTATACTGACCTCCATCAGGTTGCAAACTGAATATATTTTTTTTCTGCATCTACCTCTGAAAAAATATTAGGCTTATAGCTGTGTGTGGGACTTGTTCTATTAATCCATCTATACAGACCTGCATCAGGTTGCAAACTGAATATAATTTTTTTCTGCATCTACCTCTGAAAAAATATTTGGGCTTCTAGCTGTGTGTGGGACTTGTTCTATTAATCCATCTATACAGACCTCCATCAGGTTGCAAACTGAATATAATTTTTTTCTGCATCTACCTCTGAAAAAATATTTGGGCTTCTAGCTGTGTGTGGGACTTGTTCTATTAGTCCATCTATACTGACCTCCATCAGGTTGCAAACTGAATATAATTTTTTTCTGCATCTAGCTCTGAAAAAATATTTGGCCTTTCTAGCAGTGTGTGGGACTTTCTCTATTAGTCCATCTATACTGACCTCCATCAGGTTGCAAACTGAATATATTTTTTTTTCTCCATCTACCTCTGAAAAAATATTGGGCTTCTAGCAGTGTGTGGGACTTTCTCTATTAGTCCATCTATACTGACCTCCATCACGCTGCAAATTCAAAATAATTTTTTGTCTGCATCTAGCTCTGAAAAAATATTTGGCCTTCAAGCAGTGTGTGGGACTTTGTCTATTAGTCCATCTATACTGACCTCCATCAGGTTGCAAACTGAATATATTTTTTTTCTGCATCTACCTCTGAAAAAATATTGGGCTTCTAGCAGTGTGTGGGACTTTCTCTATTAGTCCATCTATACTGACCTCCATCACGCTGCAAATTCAAAATAATTTTTTGTCTGCATCTAGCTCTGAAAAAATATTTGGCCTTCTAGCAGTGTGTGGGACTTTCTCTATTAGTCCATCTATACAGACCTCCATCAGGTTGCAAATTAAAAATAATTTTTATCTGCATCTACCTCTGAAAAAATATTTGGGCTTCTAGCTGTGTGTGGGACTTGTTCTATTAGTCCATCTATACTGACCTCCATCAGGTTGCAAACTGAATATAATTTTTTTCTGCATCTAGCTCTGAAAAAATATTTCGCCTTCTAGCAGTGTGTGGGACTTTCTCTATTAGTCCATCTATACTGACCTCCATCAGGTTGCAAATTAAAAATAATTTTTATCTGCATCTAGCTCTGAAAAAATATTTGGCCTTCTAGCAGTGTGTGGGACTTTCTCTATTAGTCCATCTATACTGACCTCCATCAGGTTGCAAATTAAAAATAATTTTTTGTCTGCATCTAGCTCTGAAAAAATATTTGGCCTTCTAGCAGTGTGTGGGACTTTCTCTATTAGTCCATCTATACTGACCTCCATCAGGTTGCAAATTCAAAATAATTTTTTGTCTGCATCTAGCTCTGAAAAAATATTTGGCCTTCTAGCAGTGTGTGGGACTTTCTCTATTAGTCCATCTATACTGACCTCCATCAGGCTGCAAATTAAAAATAATTTTTATCTGCATCTACCTCTGAAAAAATATTTGGCCTTCTAGCTGTGTGTGGGACTTGTTCTATTAGTCCATCTATACTGACCTCCATCAGGTTGCAAACTGAATATAAATTTTTTCTGCATCTAGCTCTGAAAAAATATTTGGCCTTCTAGCAGTGTGTGGGACTTTCTCTATTAGTCCATCTATACTGACCTCCATCAGGTTGCAAATTAAAAATAATTTTTTGTCTGCATCTAGCTCTGAAAAAATATTTGGCCTTCTAGCAGTGTGTGGGACTTTCTCTATTAGTCCATCTATACTGACCTCCATCAGGTTGCAAACTGAATATATATTTTTTCTGCATCTACCTCAAAAAATATTTGGGCTTCTAGCTGTGTGTAGGACTTGTTCTATTAGTCCATCTATACTGACCTCCATCAGGTTGCAAACTGAATACAATTTTTTTCTGCATCTACCTCTGAAAAAATATTTGGGCTTCTAGCTGTGTGTGGGACTTGTTCTATTAGTCCATCTATACTGACCTCCATCAGGTTGCAAATTGAATATAATTTTTTTCTGCATCTAACCCAGCCAATAGTTTTGGCCTAATACCACAGTTTGGCCACTCAACTCTGCTCTGTTCCCATCCATTGTTTTTTTGTGCAAACAACTCCAAAGTTGTTAATTAGTTAACCACCAAAATGAGTGGAAAAAGGCCTGCTGCTGGTGGAAAGGGGAATAGGCGTGTTGGGAAGGGGAAAAAAGGTTGTGTCCGTGGGGTAGGTGTTAAAGCAACAGTAACATCTGCAGAAGAAAGACCATCTTCCAGCCAAACTAAAATGTCTACTTCTTTTAGCGGATAATGTGATAAGATCCCTTTCTTACGGCCACGCCAATCGCTACAAATTCCAGATGAGGCACAAAAACAGCAGGTGCTTCAACGGATATCAAGTGCTCCTTTAAGTGGGCTCTCCTCCACATCAACTTCAACATCACAAATACTCCAGTCCTCAAAGGTGTCACCCCAATCACACTTGCTTCCTCACAGCTCCCAAATCTCCAGTTGCCCGTCTGAGTATGAGGTAGAACAGATGGTTGAGTCTGCAGAGCTGTTTACTCATACTATAGCCTGGGAATCAGAGGTCGACTCCAGCGCTTCTGTGAATCCAGACGAGGAAATGATCTGCACTGATGCCCAGAATCTTTATGAGTCGGATCCAGGACCAGACGCAGAAGGTTCTGAGCATAATGTAGACCCTCATTCCCAAACTGTAACTCCTGTTGGTGGAGACAATGAGGAAGACGATGATGAGACTCAAATACCTGATTGGAGCGACAACTTTAGTTTTTTGTCAGGGCAGGAACAGGTTGGCACTGAGGACGACGGGTGTGATAATGCACAGGGTGATGATGATGAGGTTGGAGATCCCACTTACTGTCAACCCACAGTCAGCCAAGAGATGAGGTCAGCAGAGGAGGTGGAGGAAGATGCTAGTGACGACGAGGTCAGGTTGCGCCTTCCTGGACAGAGACGTAGTACTGGAAGCACGTCAACAACTGCATCCTCAAACACAACTCTGCCTCTCACCACAATTCGTGGTGGCTCTTCAGGTCGCATGGGTGCTAAGCCTTGCATAGCCTGGGCATTTTTTCAGATCGATAAAGATGACCCAACTCGTGTTATCTGTAACATTTGTCAGCAAAAGCTAAGTAGAGGCCAAAAAATACATAGTTTGAGTACTTCATACATGAACCGGCACATGGACATGAAGCATAAGTTGCAGTGGAAGCTCAGTGTGCTACAATGCGGCCTAGCCGGCCGGGCCAACCACCGTCTGCCATATCTTGTGCATCCGCGGCCTCTTCATCCTCTGTGACTGGGGGGACAGCAGTCACACCTGTTTTGGGGCGCAGACCTGCCACCTCTTTACCCGCAACAGCCAGCGTGATTGGCAGGTCATCATTTTCTTTGGAGGTCGTAACACCAGCTGGTGTTGAGCGCTGTCCGACATCGATAGCACCACCTTTGGATCAAGGCAACCTAACATGTCCGCCTGCATCTTCCTCACAGACCGGCAGTTTGCCGGGGACACCCTTATCAACCCCGTCTAAGCACAATAGCCAGCCCTCGGTCCCTCAGATGTGGACAAGTAAAAGACCATTTCCTCCTAGCCATGAGAAAGCTAAGAGGTTGAATTTCACCATCTGCAAGCTCTTGGCTACAGAAATGCTGCCTTTCCGCCTGGTGGACACAGAGGATTTTCGAGACCTTATGTCCGTCGCAGTGCCCCAGTACCAGATGCCCAGTCGGCACTACTTCTCAAAGAAAGGTGTGCCTGTGCTCCACCAGCATGTCGCACACAACATCACCGCTTCTTTGAGAAACTCTGTGTGTGACAGGGTGCATTTCACCACAGCCACTTGGACAAGTAGGCATGGACAGGGGCGTTACATGTCGCTGACTGGGCACTGGGTAACTATGGTGACAGCAGGACAAGGGGCTGCTGTCCAAGTCTTGCCGTCCCCACGAGTTGTGCGTCAATCCTCTTTATGTCAAAGTTCCTCCACTGCTTCTGCCTCCTCAACCTCCTCTCGGTCTTCCACCTGCACCCAAAGACTGTCTGGTTATGCCACAAGCTTTATAACTGCGCAGAAGGAATCCTGCACACCTCCTTACTATGCAGGCAGCAGGGCTCAACGTCATCAGGCGGTTTTTACTTTGAAATGTCTGGGAAATGTGAGTCACACAGCTGAGGAGTTGTGGTCAGCTCTGGAAACCCAGTTTCATGAATGGTTGTCTCCACTGGACCTGCAACCAGGGAAGGCCGTGTGCGACAATGCTGCAAACCTGGGTGCGGCCCTTTGCCGGGGCAATGTCACACACGTGCCTTGTATGGCTCACGTGTTGAACCTGGTTGTCCAGCAATTTTTAGCCCACTATCCCAGACTAGATGGCCTTCTGCAGAGGGCACGGTCGCTGTGTGCTCACTTCCGCCGTTCGCATCCCGCAGCTCAGCGACTTACATCTCTACAGAAGTCGTTGGGCCTGCCACTTCACCGGCTAAATTGCGATGTGCCTACCCGGTGGAATTCAACTCTGCACATGTTGCAGCGACTGTGGCAGCACCGACAAGCCCTGGTGCAATACGTTCTGACGTATAGCCTGGGCCAACGAGATCCAGAGGTGGGGCAAATCATGCTGGAGGAGTGGTCTCAGATCAGGGACCTATGCACCCTTCTGCACAGTTTTGAAATGGCGTCGAAGATGTTTAGTGCTGACGATGCCATTATCAGCATGACTATTCCGGTGATTTACATGCTGTAGCACATGTTAAACAGAATTCGGAGTCAGGTGGTGGCACAGGAGGAGGTGGAGGAAGTAGAGGAGGAGGAGTTGTATGCGGAAGGGCTAACATCTGCAAAGTCCAGACGGTCGGCAGCACCAAGGCGGCAGGCATGTGAGGGTGGGGGAGATGGTTTTACCAGGGCGCATGGTAGCAGCCAAACTAGTGAGGAAGGTGCAGGAGCCCAGGAAGAAGTGGAGGACGAACTGATGGAAGACTCATCAGATGAGGGAGACCTTGATCACATTTCTGTTGTGCGAGGTTGGGGGGAGAGGACAGAGGAAGGAAGCATGATTGTTACCTCGCCACCAACATAACAGGGACTTGGTGCTCCTGGATGCGCAACACACATGAGTGCCTTCTTGCTGCACTACCTGCAACATGACCCTCGAATTGTGAGAATTAGAAATAATCCTGACTACTGGGTTGCCACACTGTTAGATCCCCGGTACAAAAGTAAATTTGCAGAAATTATTACTGCCATAGAAAGGGATGCACGCATGCAGGAGACAAGAAGTCTGACACATAGTCAACGCCTAGAGACGATGGGACAGGAGTATCTCCAAGTAAACATTGAAGCCATGACTGTGTCACTGGACCCTTGCTCTTTTTGAGCTTCCAATCTGGATAAATGGCCGGAGCTAGCCACTTACGCCTTGGAGATCTTGTCATGCCCCGCAGTCAGCGTTCTGTCTGAACGTGTGTTCAGCGCTGCTGGTGGTGTGCTGACAGATAAGCGCACGTGGCTCTCCACTGATAATGTAGACAGACTCACGTTCATAAAGATGAACAAATCATGGATCCGAAACGACTTTTCTACCCCTGTGTCATCCTGGGGAGAGTAAAAGCTTGATGATTGGTTAAAATCACCCTACCAACCGTTTTAAGCTTTCAAATTACTAATCATGTTTATCTGTATCTTGGCTGGAAAATAATTTGGGCTTTGTAGCAGTGTGCAGCACTGATTCTATTAGGCCATCTATAATAAGCTCCACCAGATTTAAAATTCCTAATCATGTTTATCTGTATCTTGACTGGAAAATAATTTGGGCTTTGTAGCAGTGTGCAGCACTGATCCTATTAGGCCATCTATACTAAGCTCCACCAGATTTAAAATTAATAATAATTTTTAGCTGCATCTAGCCCGGAAAATAATTTTGGGGCTCTGAGATGCGCAAGACACATAAGTGCCTTCTTGCTGCACTACCTGCAACATGACCCTCATATTGTCAGAATTCGAAGTAATCATGACTACTGGGTTGCCACACTCTTAGATCCCCCAAACTTTTCGATCAACCTTTTCATTTTAATAAAGAACAAAAAAATGGTCATTTTTGAAATTATAAGCATTAGCAGGTTATTAGAAACTGAAATCAAACAGTTTTCAACTCAAAACTTTATTCTAGGTGACGTTACATTTTCACATAGGACCCCTTGTTCGAAAGGAGCTTCTGAACTCTCTCGTCCATTGAATTTGTCAGGTTTTGGATGGTTTCTGCTTCAATTGTTTTGCATGAGGACAGAATACCCTCCCAGAGCTGTTGCTTAGATGTGAACTGCCTCCCGCCATCATAGACACTCCTTTTGATGATACTCCAGAGGTTCTGAATGGGGTAGAGGTCAGGGGAGCATGGGGGTCACACCATAAGTTTGTCCCCTTTTATGCCCATATCAGCCAGAGATGCAGATGTTTTATGTGCAGCATGAGATGGTGCATTATCATGCAAAAAAATGATCTTGCTGTGAAATACACGGTTCTTCTTCTTGAACCATGGCAGGAAGTGCTGTTTGAGAAAATCCACATACATTATGGAGTTCATCCTTAGCGCCTTCAGGGATCCTAAAGGGGCCGACAATCTCTCTCCCCATGATTCCAGCCCAAAACATTACTCCACCTCCTCCTTGTTGGCGCTGTAGCCGTGTTTGCGTGGGGTGTCCATCAACCAGCCATCCTCCACTCCATCCATCTGGACCATCGAGCGCTGCACGGCACTCATCCGTGAACAAAATAGTTTTGAAATCAGTCTTCATGTAATGTTTGGCCCACTGGAGCCGTTTCTGCTTGTGTGAAGTGGATAGAGTAGGTTGACAGGATGGCGTATGCACAGCTGCAAACCTCTGAAGGACCCTGCATCTTGTTGTTCGGGGGACGTTGGAGGCACCAGCAGCTTCAAAAACTTGTCTGCTGCTATGACAAGGCTTTTTTGCCGCTGCTCTTTTAACCTGACGTAATTGCCTGTAGGAAAGAGTCCTCAATTTGCCCTTATCAGCACGCACACGTGTGTACTGTGAATCAGCTACATACTTCTTGATTGCCAAGACACTTCATCCTGATCATCGCACCATGTTGATTGTAGTCATGCCTTGACCTAAACACTCCACAATTTGTTGCTTCTCAGCAGCCGACACATCCTTTTTCTTTCCCATTTTGGCAGAAAATGTAGGCTGCTTAATAATGTGAGACAACCTTCTTAAGTAGTCTTGCCTTTCATTGGACACACCTGCCAAACTAATTAGCACAGGTGTCTGCAACTGCTTACAGTGATATAAGGAGCCCTGACACACATCACCATCAATGAGTTTAACTGACAAACAAACAAATTCTTCCCTTATCACTCCTAAACACTTTTTGCATAATAATTTGGAACACAGTGTACATGTGCTTTTCCACAAAACACCAGTGGTTCACGTAGTGAATCTTACAGTTCTAACTTGCCAACCGTGGTCTGTATGGAGTTGTTCAATAAAGGGCCCAAAATTAAGATAACATAGATGGGAGAGGTCTCTATGAATAGGAATTCCTAAGTATTTGATACCCTGTGAGGGCCAGGCAAAGGGAAAGTTGGACTGGATGGAATCCTATATGGATTTGGGGAGGGAGACATGGAGGGCCTCAGACTTCGCTGCATTGATTTTAAAATTTGACCATGTAACAAAGTGATCTATTTCAGCCATAACAGCATGGATGGATATATGTGATTGAGTGATATATACTAGGACATCATCAGCAAATAGAGAGCACTTGTACTCGGTGCCTCCCACCTCAATCCACCTAATATTGGGGTTATGGCGAATTGATGAGAGCAGGTGCTCCGTCACTAGGATGTATAAGAGAGGGGATAGAGGACATCCCTGCCTTGTCCCATTGGTGATTGTGAAAGGTGATGAAAATGTTCTGATGCACCCCCTGGGCCTTGGGACACCCGGAGCCGGACCCTTTTTGGTGGATGCTGGTGGTTGTAGTCTTCGTGGCGGTGACCCGGTTCCGTGGCTCAGGGTGGTCAAACCAGTGGCGGAACTATTTATGTGGTTTTGATGTTTAAATGTCCGACTACGCCACCCGTGGATTGCGGTCAGAGTTAACCGCCGCTGCAGGGCAGACCGCTGAGGCTGGTGTTGTGGGTGCAGCAGAGCGTAGCATAACTCCCCACGAGAGGAGTATAGCCTCAGGGCAGTGTATGCGGAGGATGGGGGTGATGGTGCAGGGCAGCAGCAGTAACGACACGGAGTCAGTGATGCAGTCCAGGGCCTTTACTCACACTTCTTATTATCCAGACCACGTCTGCAGGTAACGGCTGCCCACGTCGTACTGTGCTCACCAGGTGAGGGGCTCAGACAACTCCCAGATAACTTTGGAGCGCTTCACAGGACCCCCTTTGTGTGTCCTTTGTCTGGCCTTTCTTACCAACCCTTCTGTCCGGCTGCCTCGGGCCTCCTCTTGGTAAACTTGGCGCCAGTTTCCCTGACCCTATGTGGTGCCTTCCTAGCGGGTGTAGCGAGGGGCTGCGCCACATAAAATGTCACAGCCTCCGGTTTCTAGCTGAGGGTCGTTTCCTGCCTTCACTAGTTTCGGGAACCGGTCTCCCCCTTTGGCTTGACCCCTCCATGCAGGTGGATTCGGGCGTGCGGTGGCGACTCGCCCGTCCGCACCCCTGGGATCCCTTCATTCCTCGTTCCTGGAGCCTTCTCCGCTCCTCTTCCTTCCTTCTCCCTCATCCAGGCCTGGGCCTCTGTTACTAGGCCCGCCTCCGGAGCAGAGCTCATGCAGAGCCCCTGCTCCCTGCCACTTCTGCTCAGACTTCTCTGCACTGAACTAAGATGGTGCCCACCTTTTATACTCCCTTCTCAATGCACCCAGGAACTGCTTCCTCCCTGCTCCTGCACTACAGGGTTCCCCTTCCTCAGTGTTCCCTCCCCCCACTCCAGCCAGGGACAGGGACTGTCGTGCCCATCTCAGAGGCATATTGGTCGCCCTGCCCCACGGCAATGTGGTGTAATGCATGCAGGTGTCGGGTCCTGATCCACACTCCATCCTTACCTGAGAGTGAGATATCACACCTCTGGGTGAGGTGCAATACCTCTGTAGCAACCGAGCCCTCAGGGTGCTACAGTTCCATTTATCTTCAGCCTAGGTGACGTATTGTGATACAGGGCCGTGATTTTGGCTATAAAAGGGTCCCCTAGACCCCTACCCCAAGCTTTTTAAGAGAATCATATATGGCATGCCAGGAGACTCTATGGAATGCTTTCTCAGCATCCAACGAGAGTATCTAATTACAAATTTTTAACTGCATCTAGCCCAGGAAATACTTTGTGCCTAGTAGCAGTGTCTGCTAGTCAGCGGATTATCCCGGCTGTTAAGCAAGCTACACCACCTGTTGTTTGGACACTTAATTTTTTCAAAGGAAATGCTTCGGGACCACGGGATACTCAGTGAAGAGCATCAGGAGGCACCCCAAGGCATAGGGACTGGGACTGGCAGTAGGATGCCTTGCAGTGGACAGCCGAGCTCGATCCTTATAAAAGCTTTTTAACTGCAGCAGCTTTAGTGGACGCTACTGGAGCTGGAATTACGCGGCTGCTGGCATGAGACTTGCCCACCAATAGATCCTTGTAAAGGGATTTAAAGTGTATTCATTCAAATTAGAGAGACAATTTAAATTAAAAAGCTTAGAGCTGCCTCCACCACAGGGGGGCTCGCTCGACCCACCAGCGGACAGGCACCAGTATTGGGAGAGGGGGGCTGGCCGTCAGGGTTCACCGCGGCTCTGGCACAAACCTGGCGACACGGAGGTGGCACGGGCAGGAGCGGAGTGAACGTGTCGTCTTCTCACTTTTTGGATTTTAGAAGGGCATGACATGCCTATATCTGTGTCTCCCCCTCCTTTTACTCCTCCACCTCTTTTCTTTTCGCATGACTATATGTACTTGTCACTTTTCCATGTGTTAGTTGTGTCTTCTGAGCAGTTTGTCAGCTTTTGGACACCTTTGAAGGTGTTTTCTATGTGTTTCTATGTGTTTTTGTTTGCCTGCCATTGGTTTTAACGGTGTTCGAAGGTGTTCGACGAACAGTTCGACGAACAGTTCGGCGAACACACGGGTGTTCGACGAACCGAACCGAACTCGAACACTACGGGGGTGGCTCAACACTACTTCCAATAGGTAGCGCTATAGAGTACAAGTCCTCTTTTTCTCCGAAGAGGCAATTTGCATACAAAAATTCTGAAAATTTTCAAACTTTGACTTTTTATGCCCCTAAAACACAGGGTTATACCACACTAAATAGTTAATAAATGACATTTACCTTAGTTGTACTTTATATCAGGATAATTTTTTTTAAAACTTTTTTTGTTGGGATGGTAAAAGGATTAAATGTTTAGCAGCAATTTATAAATTTTTCTGTAAATTTACAAAACCTATATTTTTAGTGACCACTTTACTTTTAAAGTGACTCAGAGACTTATATGCCAGAAAACCCACGAGTGATATCCCATTTTAAAAACTGCACCCCTCAAAGTATTTGCAACCGCACCCAAAAAGTTTTTTGATCCTTCAGGTGCTTCACAAAATGTAATGCAAACTAGAAGAAATAAATAAAAAATTACTTTTTTTAGCTAAAATGTTACATAAGGTTAAAAGAAGAATATGTACTGCACAATTTGTTGTGCAATTTCTCCTGAGTACACTGATACCCCCATATGTGGTCAGAAACTATTGTTTGGGCACACTACAGGGCTCGGAAGAGAAATGGCGCCATTTGATTTTAGCAGCTCAAATTTGGCTGGAATATATTGTGAATATCTATGCAACGGCAGAAACCCCACAAGTGACCCCATTTTGGAAACTACACCCATGAAGAAATTTATCTATGGTGGGATGAGCATCTTCAACCACTGTTGCTTCACAGAACGTTATAATAGTTGGCCGTGAAAATGAAAATGAAATGTTACATTTTTTCCATGAAAATGTTTATATGGCCCTAAATTTCTAATTTTCACAAGACTAAAAAGAGAATATGGACTCCAAAATTCATTGTGCAATTTCTCTGCTCCTGCACTAACATGGTATGTTTTTCATCTAACCCCTGCTCTACCCCCACTTTTATTTATGATCTCCTAGTTTACTCTGCCCTTGAATATTCTGCGTCTGGCTCAGCATTAATCAGCTGGTCAAGATGAGCACAGACCACTCTCCTCAGCTTCACACCTGAATGCATTCTGTAGCAAACATATTGTGAGTTAACAACTGGTGTCCTCCCCTCATGCTTTAGACATGCCTCAATCACACCCATCCTCAAACAGCCCTCCCTTGACCCATCCTCTCTGTCTAGCTATCGCCCAATCCTCTCTGTCTAGCTATCACCCCATATCACTTCTCCACTATGCCTCAAAACTACTGGAATAACACGTCCATCTTAAACTGTCCTCCCACCTCTCCTCCTGCTCCCTCTTTGACCACTTACAATCTGGCTTCCGATTGCACCAGTCCACTGAAACTACCCTGACTAAAGTCACCAACGACCTACTAACTGCCAAATCCAAGCAACATTACTTTGTCCTCCTCCTCCTGGATCTGTCATCTGCTTTTGACACAGTGGACCATTCCCTCAGACAGACTCTCATCTCTCAGCATCACAGACCTGGCCCTATCTTGGATCTCCTTATACCTAACAGACCAGACATTCAGCGTCTCTGCTAAATTTTTAAAACTTAACATGGACAAAACAGAATTCATCATCTTTCCAGCATCTCACTCAACACCCCCACCAGACTAATCAATTAAAGTGAATGGCTGCTCACTCTCCCCGGGCCCACAAGCTCGCTCCCGCGGGGTAACCCTGGACTCTGATCTCTCCTTCAAACACCATATCCAAGCCCTTTCCACTTCCTGCCAACTCCAACTCAAAAATATTTCCCAGATCTGCACATTCCTTACTCAAGAATCTGCAAAACCCCTAGCCCATGCCCTCATCATCTCCCGCCTCAACTATTGCAACCTCCTGCTCTGCGGCCTCCCTTCTAACACTCTCGCACCTCTCCAATCTATCCTGAACTCTGCTGCCTGACTAATCCACCTGTCCCCCCGCTATTCCCTGGCTTCTCCCTTCTGTCAATCCCTTTACTGGCATCCCATTACCCAGAGACTCAAGTTCAAAACCCTAACCATGGCATATAAAGCCAACTACAACTGTCTTTTCCATACTTCTGTGACCTAGTCTCCTGGTACTTACCTACACGCAACCTCCGATCCTCACAAGATCTCCTTCTCTACTCCCCTCTTATCTCTTCTTCCCATAATCGCATACAAGATTTCTTCAGTGCATCCCACATACTCTTGAACTCTCTACCCCAACATATCAGACTCTCACCGACCGTGGAAACCTTCAAAGGGAATCTGAAGACCTGCCTCTTCCAACAAGCCTACAACCTTCAGTAACCACCACTCCACCATACCGCTGCACGACCAGCTGTACTCTCACCTACTGTATCCTAAACCATCTCTTGTAAATTGTGAGCCCTCGCAGGCAATGTCCTCTCTCCTCCTGTACCAGTCAGTGACTTCTATTGTCTAAGATTATTGTACTTGTTTTTATTATGAATAAACCTTTTCACATGTAAAGCGCCATGGAATAAATGGCCCTATAATAATAAATAGTAATAATATTGTCATCAAAAACTACTGTTTGGGCACATGGCAGGGCTTGGAAGCAACGGAGCACTATTTGACTTTTGGAGCACAATTTTTGCTTGAGCTGATTGCGGATGCCATTTCACAATTGGAGAACCTCTGAGGTGCCAAATTGCTGAAACCCCCCACATGTGACCCTCTTTTGGAAACTAAAAACCTTGAGGAATTCATCTAGGGATGTATTTATCATTTTAGACCCACAGGTGATTCAAAGAATTTTATAGCATTGGTCTTGTAACTCATTAATAGCTGCTGAGCTGCTGCTGTAAAAAAAAACAGACCATATGTCTATTTCTTAGTATGTGGTGAGCTGATCCCTTTTTCTTTCATTGGTGGTGCCCACCTTTTTTAGTGTTTTCCTCTAAGGGAGAGACGCTGCTATGGAAGAACAAGAGGACGAGCAGTCTGAAATCCGACACTGCGGATCCTTAATACCACCGACAATGAATTGTCCAGGAACACACAAGCACTTTGGGCCGAACCCATCCAGATCAACAGGTTAGTCTAATATGTATGGGGGTGCTTTACTTTCAGCTTATAATATTTATTTTGGTGAGTTTTTCTTCTTCACCATTCCGCAAAATATTAAGAAATCTATGTTGAAACAAAGTTAAATGGCATACGGTCATATTTCTTTATTTTCTACTTCCATACCATTTCCATCAGCTCTAATGTTAACTGTGTATCTTGCTATTATAAACTAAAGATGCCTATACACCTGAGATACAGTATATTGACAGTACTATATATGCCATAATCTAATAAGTGGGGTATATTTCTGGAACCACCACTATTGTATATAAAAAGGGTCTTCTGTTTCCCTATTTAGAACTTCAGGAAAAAGGAGTTAAGATGACCATAAATTGAGCGCAGCTATCACCATAGTTTAAAAGAATTCCTGAACTCAGAAGAGTCAGGGATGGCTGGGGACACACAGAATTGCTTCTCGGGCTGCACTATCGATATGGTTGGAAATAGCAATTGGTCCACAGCTATAGAAGGTGTAAATTCAGATTTCTCATAGCTTTCTCAGTTTTTGATTCAGTATTTATTAAGCAAAGAAATTGGAATGGATCCAAAATGAAGGAGAAAAAGAAACTGATTCTTCTCCTTCATTTCATTTTCACTCCTGGGTTTGGCTCTAAAAACTGCAGGTCATTCACTATTTTAAACGTGCCAAGTCAAATCTTACATGTGCCAACTATTCCTTGACGGAAGAATGTCAGGGTAAATAATCTTGGATTTCACTATACCAGACACTTTGTTCTCATGGGAGATACTGTATGCTGCCACTGGATGTTTACTGCTGCTTAATCCATTTTCCCCTAAAAGGGTTATTCTCATGTGCTTTTATCAGTAAAATTGCAAAGTGCATATAAAAGCAAGCAACTTTACAATTTAATTATTAAAAATCTTCACTGTTCCTAATAACTTAATGATTTTTTACTTTATTGTTCATGATTTGCTGCCTAAGTAACTTGCCACCATTGCAGTCTAACAGCAGTGACCAAACATGTGCAGTGCTTTCCAGACAGCAGCATCCCAAAGTGCATAGATAGGAAAAGTGGTTCAACGATACTGCTGGTCTGAACTGGGAATCAAGCAGGAAAGCACCACATCCCAAAAAGCAGGAACTTGGGAGACTTTGTAGTGGTGCTGTGCTGTACAATGAAGATGGATGGGAAAACCTTTTTAAGAATACATGCACATTTGGCCTCAACAGTGCATAGGACTGTCAGGAGGAATAGTGAAGGTATATGACTGCCTTTACTCTGTCCTTTAGATAATTTTTTCAACTATGAATGTAATGTCAACAGCATATTAAAGGGGTTGTCCAGTATTAAACTAAGCTGAAATTAAACTGCACTAAAAGTCTGCAGTCACCCCATGTGACGGCAGACTTGTGAATCCTCACATTGCGTGCCATGCGTACTGTGAGGATTCTTAGGTGTCAGCATACATAGATTGAAGGCTGTGTACTAGTACAATATCAGGAACCAGGCTGTTTTTCCATTTTCTATCATGCTGATTAGTGAGTCAGTAAGATACATTCCTTAAAGGGAATCTGTCACCTTCTGGGACTTATCTGACCTCTGATATGTGCATACAGGTGATAGAAATGTAAATCTATACCTACCTGTATGCCTCATATTAGAGGTCTGGTTGCTGTGAAATTGCTTTTTATTCAGTGAAGTTTCCGATGGTCGTGGGTCCGGGGCTGGGAAGAAATCCCCGCCTACTATGGTAATTAAAATATTTCCCCCCTCCCCTGCATGTCACAGTGCCCTGTGACATGTAGTGGCTCGTGGGTGGCTATTCACTCTTTCTCTCGAGGGTTTGGAAAGCTGAACACTTCCATAGGACAGTGTGGAGGTGCTCGGTGTCAGTGGTGGTGGTGCTGTTACATGTTCTCTTTGCGGGGAGGCAGGGGGCCCTTTTGATTGTGAGCGGAAGGAGGAGGCTGAGACTGCACCAGAAGAGGGAGCAGGAGGAGGCTCAGATCTGCCATGCTTTTTAAGATGTGTATTCCACTGCACCTCTTGCTTAGATTTCAGATGCCTCATCATGCCTCATCATGCCATTGGTGCTCAGGTTCAGAAGATTTATGCCTTGCGTCAGGCTCTGATGGCACAGCGTGCAAATCACCGGTCGCTTGTCGTCAGGACATTGGCTAAAGAAATCCAACGCCAGGGAGCTCTTTTGAGCTACCTTTGGTGTGCTCATTTCCTTGGCAAGGTGGGCAGTAGCAGCCGACTTACTGGCCGCTGTGTTTTTCCACCCACTCTGCTCTCTTCTTTGATGTGCTGCTGGGGCAGTGTGACCGCCTCCTTTTCCTCCGAACTGAGAACATCACTAGGACGGCTTTTGCACCATGTAGGGTCTAAGATCTCATCACCCCCCGCATCATCTTCCACCCACTACACACCCCTGCCTTCCTTGTCATTCTGCACACTGCAGAAAGACGCAGTAGTTGGCCTGTGTTTCCTCATCCTCAGAGATGTGCTGCAGTGGTCCACTGACTGTTTAAATATATTAGGGATCAAACTCACCAGATAGGTCAAGAATAAAGTTGTGGAGAAGAATAAAGCGGAGTTAAGTTGTAAAAATTTTTACCAAGCTCTGAACATCTCATGGAGCAATGTTTAATCCATCGTCAAAAAATGTAAGGCTAAGGCATATGGCACAACTGAAAACCTACCAAGACATGGCTGTCTACCTTAACTGACCTCCAAAGCCATAAGAGCACTAAGCCAAGAGGCCCATGGTCAATCTGGAGAAGCTGCAGAGATCAAACAGCTCAGGTAGAAGGTGTTAGAACCCTCCTGTTAGTTTTTTCTAACCTGTGTTTTGCGGTCACGTGACCATCTGCCTATATATTCCAGCTCCGCCCTTCTGGCTTTGCTGGACTTCAGTGTTGTTTGACTGTTTTGCTAGCCTGGTGCTTCGGTGCCTATCTCTGTCAGTTTGCTTGGTCCTCTGGGACCTCTAGTACTTTTTGTCAGTTTGTCTTTTGTGTTCTACAACAATTTCTGTTTAGGAGGTGTCCCATTTTTGTCCCAGTCCTTAGTTCTTTTAGGGACCCCTCCCTTAATTCTATAGGTCTTCGTTCAGACTAGCCGAGTACTAAGGTGGGTCTGTTCACTAGGAACAGGCAGCCCGCTACATCGTAGGGATTCAGCTTAGTCTTGCTGTAGGGACAGCTTTCCCCTATCTTTCCTTAGTTCTTGTTGCAGATCATAACAGAAGGATCTGTCCACAGGACAACTACAACCCCTGGAAAAAATTATGGAATCACCGGACTCGGAGGATGTTCATTCAGTTGTTTAATGTTGTTGAAAAAAAGCAGATCACAGACATGGCACAAAACTAAAGTCATTTCAAATGGCAACTTCAGGGCTTCAAGAAACACTAAAAGAAATCAAGATTAAAAATGTGGTACTCAGTAAGGGTAATTTTTTTTCAGACCAAGCAGAGGGAAAAAAATATGGAATCACTCAATTCTGAGGAAAAAAATATGGAATCACCCTGTAAATTTTCATTTCCAAAACTAACACCTCAATCAAATTAGATCTGCTCGTTAGTCTGCATCTAAAAAGGAGTGATCACACCTTGGAGAGCTGTTGCACCAAGTGGACTGACATGAATCATGGCTCCAACAGGAGAGATGTCAATTGAAACAAAGGAGAGGATTATGAAGCTCTTAAAAGAAGATAAATCATCGCGCAATGTTGCAAAAGATGTTGGTTGTTTACACTCAGCTGTGTCTAAAATCTGGACCAAATACAAACAACATGGGAAGGTTGTTAAAGGCAAACATACTGGTAGACCAAGGAAGACATCAAAGCGTCAAGACCGGAAACTTAAAGCAATACGTCTACATAACAGGAAATTCACAACAAAACAAATGAGGAATGAATGGGAGGAAACTGGAGTCAATGTCTGTGACCGAACTGTAAGAAACCGCCTAAAGGAAATGGGATTTACATACAGAAAAGCTAAACATAAGCCATCATTAACACCTAAACAGAAAAAAACAAGGTTACAATGGGCTCAGGAAAAGCAATCTTGGACTGTGGATGACTGGATGAAAGTCATATTCAGTGATGAATCGAGAATCTGCATTGGGCAAGGTGATGATGCTGGAACTTTTGTTTGGTGCCATTCCAATGAGATTTATAAAGATGACTGCATGAAGAGAACAAATTTCCACAGTCATTGATGATATGGGGCTGCATGTCAGGTAAAGGCACTGGGGAGATGGCTGTCATTACATCTTCAATAAATGCCCAAGTTTACATTGATATTTCGGACAGTTTTCTTATCCCATCAATTGAAAGGATGTTTGGGGATGATGACATCATTTTTCAAGATGACAATGCATCCTGCCATAGAGCAAAAACTGTGAAAACATTCCTTGAAAGAAGACACATAAGGTCAATGTCATGGCCTGCAAATAGTCCGGATCTTAATCCAATTGAAAATCTTTGGTGGAAGTTAAAGAAAATGGTCCATGACAAGGATGCAAAAGCTGATCTGGCAACAGCAATCAGAGAAAATTGGAGCCAGATTGATGAAGAGTACTGTTTGTCACTCATTAAGTCCATGCCTCAGAGACTGCAAGCTGTTATTAAAGCCAGAGATGGTGCAACAGAATACTAGTGATGTATTTGAGTGTTCTTTTGTGTGTTTGTTTTTCATGATTTCATAATTTTTTCCTGAGAATTGAGTGATTCCATAATTTTTTCCCTCTGCTTGTTCTGAAAAAATTACCCTTACTGAGTACCACATTTTTAATCTTGATTTCTTTTAGTGTTTCTTGAAGCCCTGAAGTTGCCATTTGAAATGACTTTAGTTTTGTGCCATGTCTGTGATCTGCTTTTTTTCAACAACATTAAACAACTGAATGAACATCCTCCAAGCCCGGTGATTCCATAATTTTTGTCAGGAGTTGTATTAGTCATATACGCCACAAGTCTGGCCTTTATGGAAGAGTGGCAAGAAGAAAGCCATTTTTTAAAGAAAGCCATTAGAAATCCCATTTGCAGCTTGCAAAAAGCCATGTAGGGTACACAGCTAGCATGTAGAAGATAGTGATCTGGCAGGATGAGAGCAAAGTAAAACATTTGGGCTAAATGCAAAATGCTATGTGTGGCGGAAAACTAACCTTGCATATTATCCTGAAAACATAATTCCCACTGTAAAATATGGTTGTGCCAACATCACAGACCTAAAAATGTAATGGTTTAGTTCAAAGCATAATCATGTGTTTGAATGGCCCAGTCAAAGTCAAGGCCTAAATCCAATTGAGAATCTGTGGAAAGACTTGAGAATTGCTGTTCACAGACACTCTCCATCCTATCTCACTGAGCTAGAGCTAGTTTGCAAAGTAGAATGGGCAAAAACATCAGCCTCTACATATGCAAAGCTTGTAGAGACATACCCCCCAAAAATTGCTGCTGTAATTGCAGTGAAAGCAGGTCCTACAAAGTATTGACTCAGGGGGGCTGAACACAAATGCACGTCACAATTTTCAAATTTATACTTTAAAAATATTTAGAAAAACATGTAACATTTCCTCTACACTTCACAAATGCTTGCTACTTTGTGTTGTTATATCACATAAAATACATTTCAGTTTGTGGGTATAATGTTTAAAAAATGTGGAAAAATTAACTGGGTATGAATACTTTTTCAAGGCACTATACGTTGCAATTTTTTTACATCATCAATTAACGATTCCCAAACTTATTACAACTGAAATATACACATTCAGACCTTTACAAATGTAGTACTATAAATATTTAGTGTGCATACTTGACAAGGCTACAAATCCTATCTTAATAGTGAATGAACTAACAGTATCATAGATCCCTATGATACTCCGGTCATAAAAAATGCAGTATTGTGGTCAAAACTTGCATCTGTAATGCAATTGCTCATATGTGTCCGCTTTATGGCTGTTTGAATAAGGTCTTGTACTGTACACCAACAAGATGTATACTGTACAATTTAACATTCAATAGACAATATTTCTCAATGCTCTGCTATAAATAACACGATGCATTAGCATAGCATCACATGGACAGCTAGTAGCAGTACCATATTTTTCTGCAGATATAACACTCTTGTCAATCCTTAATCAATATATAGTAAGAGAGATTTAGCAGTCAGCTTCTACAATATAACTGTGTGACAGGATCTGTGTAATGATCATCAGTAACTGTGATAACAGTTTCTGTCCCCCCCGTAAAAGTGTATGGTACAGTCCATGCACTTCCTATATACAAGCACTTTTGTTTGCTGAAAGGGTGAAACCCCCCTAGAGAAAATAAAGGAATATAATTCCCATGGTGGTCATCATGACATCACATGGCCTAACTGAACAGAAAGATATCATGAATTTTCAGGCTTATTTAGTCATCCCAAGCATTACATTTACTGAATGCAACTCCAGGTGACTTCAGTTCCTGTAGTATTCAACTCGTCATAATCCAGTGTTACTCACATGTACTCTTCCTACTGCTCTCCAGTCTCCCTGTTTGCCTGTATACGTCATAAGTTTAGTCATAAGGAAATCATATTAATTTCTGCACATGCAGGCAGGTAAAGGTACACTTTTAAACCTGTATCTTTAGTTGAAGAGATTTTTTTAATTTCAACAAAACATCAGAGTAAATTCACATAGATTTTTTTGCCAAGGATTTTTCTGGCAGAAAAATCTCTCTCAGAAATCTGCTACTATTTGATACAGTGGCCAAATTTGGAGGTTTTTTTGTTAAGGCAGAAGCGCCACAAGAATTGACAGATTTGCTTTTTTTTCTTTTTTTTAAAATTGGAAATAAAACAGCACCAAGTGCACTATAGCAGTTATTTCTTAAATTGGTGAGAATTGATAATGCAGGACCCGGTCCATCGGCATGTTCTATAGTCGGTGATCACTGAATGGAAGCCATGATAACTACCTCCTACTTTTTTGGCATCTGTGGCTCCTCTTTTGATTAATCTGCCTGGTACAACATCACATGAGCTTTACACAGCAACAATGACACTGTGCCAGGCTGGCTAATGAGAGGAGAGGCCGGGGATGCGGTCAGATTAGTGGCGGTTCTCAGGCCTGCCGTCGACAGATTACTGTCCAGGGCCTGTAAATCGATTTGTACCATCTCCAGTGCACTGCTATTGAAATCAATAGGAATCTTATTTAAAGAGTATATGAGACTTTTTATAAGGATTTTGGAGCAAAATCAACTCAAAATCCTTATAAATAAATCTGACAACATAACCGTATTGTATATTAAAAAGGTTAAACAGACCATACGCAGAATTCCTTTTCCAAAAAAAACATAGGTGTGGGGGATTTTGCCCCAATGGAAAGTATGTGGATAAGAAAACAAACACCAGACCTCTTTGTCTTGGGTGGTAAAACCTTTCTCCATAATGCAGAGCTGATTTTAACTTTGGTATGAATCCCTCTCTCTTTTATTATATGCCACTGGTGAACAGCACATGACCGCAACAACTATTTGAGGTTTTCAAAGCAAAGATCTTGAAATGGTGAAGAACTTATACATAAAGGCACCAATTTATTAAGACTGCCATTTCTTACACCAGTCTTAATAATGGGAGTTTAGGAATAAAAGGCACTTTATTCATTATGAGGCTAGCGCAACTTAATGAATTCTGTGCATCTTATCACTGGCTCGTTCCTCTGTGCACCTCACCAGAAATGTTACTTCAGTCAGGGACTAACTTAATATTTCTTGCATAAAGTACGGCACAACATTTAATGAATGTTAGGTGGACATTTCCGCACTCCGTCCTGCACTTAAGTCCTCCCCAGCTATGACCATTTTGGTGAAGCTGGCCCAAACTTGTGTGAAACCACCAAAAGTCACAACAGTTTTCTGCAACCACATGTTGCACAAAAAATGTGCGATATTTGAAGGTGTTTTACAGTTTTTTTTCAGCATTTTGGTGTAAACACCTTGATGAATCTAGGACATAGGATATAGACTGATCATCCATCAGCCTCAAAAGGTCAGAGCTGCTTTTTTTGTTTGTATATATACAGGTGCTTCTCGCAAAATTAGAATATCATCAAAAAGTTAATTTATTTCAGTTCTTCAATACAAAAGGTGAAACTTATATATTATACAGAGTCATTACAAACAGAGTGGTCTATTTCAAGTGTTTATTTCTGGTAATGCTGATGATTATGGCTTACAGACAATGAAAACACAAAAGTCATTATCTCAGTAAATTAGAATACTTTATAACAACAGCTTGAAAAATGTTTTTAAATTCCGAAATGTTGGCCTACTGAAATGTATGTTCAGTAAATGCACTCAGTACTTGGTCGGGGCTCCTTTTGCATCAATTACGGCATCAATGCGGCGTGGCATGGAAGCAATCAGCCTGTGGCACTGCTGAGGTGTTATGGAAGCCCAGGTTGCTTTGATAGCAGCCTTCAGCTCCTCTGCATTGTTAGGTCTGGTGTCTTTCATCTTCCTCTTGACAATACCCCATAGATTCTCTATGGGGTTAAGGTCAGGCGAGTTTGCTGGCCAATCAAGCACAATGATACTGTTGTGTATTGGTACTTTTGGCAATGTGGACAGGTGCCAAGTCCTGCTGGAGAATGAAATTTCCATCTCCAAAAAGCTTGTCGGAAGAGGGAAGCATGAAGTGTTCTAAAGTTTCCTGGTAGATGGCTGTGCGGACTTTGGTCTTGATAAAACACAGTGGACATACACCAGCAGATGACATGGCTCCCCAAACCATCACTGATTGTGGAAACTTCACACTAGACCTCAAGCAGTTTGGATTGTGTGCCTCTCCACTCTTCCTCCAGACTCTGGGACCTTGATTTCCAAATGAAATGCAAAATTTACTTTAATCTGAAAACCACACTTTGGACCACTGAGCAACAGTCAAGGTCTTTTTCTCCTTAGCCCAGGTAAGACGCTTCTGGCGTTGTCTATTGGTCATGAGTGGCTTGACACAAGGAATGTGACACTTGTAGCCCATGACCTGGATATGTCTGTGTGTGGTTGCTCTTGAAGCAATGACTCCAGCAGCAGTCCACTCCTTGTGAATCTCCCCCAAATTTTTGAATGGCCTTTTCTTAACAATCCTTTCAAGGCTCAACTTTCCATTAATATGCTTGATTACAGCACTTTGTGAACAGCCAGCTTCTTTACCAATGACCTTTTGTGGCTTACCCTCCTAGCGGAGTGTGTCAATGACTGCCATATGGACATCTGTCAAGTCAGCAGTCTTCCCCATGATTGTGGAACCTACTGAAACAGACTAAGGGACCTTTTTAAATGCTTCAGAAGCCTTTGCAGGTGTTTTTTGTTAATTATTTTAATTTACTGAGATAATGACTTTTGTGTTTTCATTGGCTGTAAGCCATAATCATCAACATTAACAGAAATAAACACTTGAAATAGATCACTCTGTTTGTAATGACTCTATATAATATGAGCTTTACTTTTTCAATTGAAGAACTGAAATAAATTAAGTTTTTGATGATATTCTAATTTTGTGAGAAGCACCTGTATATTATATATATACTGTATATGTATTTATATATGTTGAATGTTTTCATTATGCAGTTGATAGGTTTCCTTATGTGAACATAACCTATCTTTGAGAAAGTGCAAGAGTTTTTGTGATTTTTTTTTTATCGACAATATAATTGCTGTTTTCAATTAGGTTAAAGGTAGCATGAACTTCAAGAAAGCTCTTTTTAAAGAAATAAATTATGAAAATATGTCCAGGTTCTCAAGTTTAATAGCAATTTAAATCCAATCTTGGCAACATACCTTCGTGTTCAGTTTATTTGTTATATTCAATGGTTTGGATTAGATTTATTACTGTATGAAAGGAACAGCATTCCAGTAACATCAGGTCAGCATGTGTTCTAAAGGTATTTTATTATATGCTAGAAATATATTTACTGCTTCTAGTCACCTTTTTCTGTTTACCAAATGCCTTGAGCTTTAAAGTCTCCTCTATTCATATTGGTACTAATGAATTTTATGATGCTCAAGTAAATATGATAGACTTTTGTAAGGAATGTTTTACATTACCAAATAGCAAGATTAACATGTAAGCATAGAAATTAACAAATGTAAACATCAGTTCCGATTTGCCTACGTTTGACACATCATACGAAGACAGCAATCATTGGAGAAGGACATCATGGTCGGAAGAATAGAAGGAACAAGGTGAAGAGGCTTGATACAGTCAAGATAACGGCAGAGAAGACCTTGGCAGACCTATCTAGGCTTGTACAAGTTCGATCTTCCTACAGATCGTACATCCATCAAGTCGCTATGGCTCGGGATTGAGCCGAAGGTCGATATAAAAAAAAAATACACATCTATCCAGCCATCCACCCATTCTTCCATCTGTCCAGTACTTAAGAGTCTTTAAAATGTCAGCCCTCACAAGTACAAAACCATAGAAAAAAAATGTTTATTCTTGTACAGGCACATAAAACGACTAGACAACATCAATGCAGGAGAAAAGTACATGCATCGTTAAGATACTTTGTTGTCATCCTTGTCACTAAGTAATATCCTTTGCATTTGCACCAAAATGTAAATGATCAAAAATAGAAATAACTAAATACAATATGAATAATTCAGTTACATTATTATTACATAATTCAGTATTCCCCATCATCATACACCGCCTATAAGGCTGTGGGTGGCTGGCCTGGTCACCACTGCATACATACCAAGGAGAGTGAACTCCGATTGAGAACAGTCAAGGGGCAATCAAGGAACCAAGAGTCCGTAAGGGGGTGGCACCAGTCTAGCAGGGATGCCCTGACGCGCGTTTCGTGCTTACCCTTCGTCATATAGGTAGTGTATGATGATGGGGAATATATATATATTTTTTGTATAAAATTATATTGATAGTGCATTATATATTGACTGTAGGGAACCGATATATATACATACCTTTCTGGCAATGTTAAGATGAGGCTGCATAATATTTGACATGATGATAGCAGTTCTAAATAATCATATAATGTTGTGCCATATTTAGTCCAGTTTTGGAGGTGGCTATGTGGAGAGGGTTTTTGTGGTGGTTTTTTAATCTTTATTCTTTTTTACCGCACTAATTCCTGTTATTGTCTGATCCCTGATATATTTTTTCAATAAATAATGATGTTAAGTATAGAGATGAGCGTTGTTCGACTCGAACTGTTCGCCAATCTCAAATTCGAGCTGTTTTGGGCGGTGTTCGAGCCGTTCGGCGAACACTAACGATTTGAAAAAAATTCGGCTGTTCGAGGTTATGTTCGATAACTGTTCGTGCACCAAAATCATAACTGGATTTTTTCTCAGTAATGATGAAAATTAATGTTAATACGCAGATTGAGTGTACAGCGGGGCGGGGGGAGGGGCAGGGGATGGATCTCTGCAGGAATAATGAAGATCTCCATTTTTTTTTCTCTTTCCCGCATTTACAGTGGGGAGGTGCAATCTGTCAGCCTATCAGCAGCGCACACACGGAGCGAAGTGCTTTTTTCACACAAGCTAGGGCATGTGTCATTGGCAGTGTATGTCACACGTCCTTGCCCTATAAGACCCAGCCATTTTCCCCGTCGCCACCATTTTCTCACTGCTGCAGCTGCGTGTTAGACGGCACCGCTGTTGCTGTGTGCGCTATACCTTGTTAATTTCAAGCCAATTATCGCACAAATCTACAGATAGCTTGGGAGTAGGGAATAGTTGTGATTGCAGTCCTTTTAAGGACTTGGTTACAGCATTGCCTACGACTTTTATCAGGCAGGTCTGTGCTCTTAAATAGATAGGTTGGGAGTAAAGACTAATTGTAATTGCAGTCCTTTTCAGGACTAAGTTACATCAGTTCCTATCAGTTTTTGCCAGGCAGGTCTGTGCCAGTGCTGTGCAAGTTTTTTTCACAGCATTTGGCTAAATCTAGCAAAGCTAATCCTTTTTGGCCTATTGCAGAGTGTGTTAGTCAGTGGAGTAGCCTATCTGTGTTGCAAGATATACCACCTGTGTATAGAATAACAATTTTTTTACTGCACCTAGTGAAGTAAAACCTTTTGGGCATAGCATCATTCTATTAGTCCATCTATACTGACCTCCATCAGGTTGCAAATTGAATATAATTTTTTTATGCATCTAGCTCTGAAAACATATTTGGGCTTCTAGCAGTGTGTGGGACTTGTTCTATTAGTCCATCTATACTGACCTCCACCTGGTTGCAAATTCAATATAATTTTTTTCTGCATCTAGCTCGGAAAAAATATTTGGGCTTCTAGCAGTGTGTGGGACTTGGTCTATTAGTCCATCTATACTGACCTCCATCAGGTTGCAAATTCAATATAATTTTTTTCTGCATCTAGCTCGGAAAAAATATTTGGGCTTCTAGCAGTGTGTGGGACTTGGTCTATTAGTCCATCTATACTGACCTCCATCAGGTTGCAAATTAAAAATAATTTTTATCTGCATCTAGCTCTGAAAAAATATTTGGGCTTCTAGCAGTGTGTGGGACTTGTTCTATTAGTCCATCTATACTGACCTCCACCAGGTTGCAAATTGAATATAATTTTTTTCTGCATCTAGCTCTGAAAAAATATTTGGGCTTCTAGCAGTGTGTGGGACTTGGTCTATTAGTCCATCTATACTGACCTCCATTAAGTTGCAAATTGAATATAATTTTTTTCTGCATCTAGCTCAGAAAAAATATTTGGGCTTCTAGCAGTGTGTAGGACGTAGTCTATTAGTCCATCTATACTGACCTCCATCAGGTTGCAAATTAAAAATAATTTTTATCTGCATCTAGCTCTGAAAAAATATTTGGGCTTCTAGCAGTGTGTGGGACTTGGTCTATTAGTCCATCTATACTGACCTCCATCAGGTTGCAAATTCAATATAATTTTTATCTGCATCTAGCTCTGAAAAAATATTTGGGCTTCTAGCAGTGTGTGGAACTTGGTCTATTAGTCCATCTATACTGACCTCCATCAGGTTGCAAATTGAATATTATTTTTTCCTGCATCTAGCTCTGAAAAAATATTTGGGCTTCTAGCAGTGTGTGGGACTTGGTCTATTAGTCCATCTATACTGACCTCCATCAGGTTGCTAATTAAAAATATTTTTTATCTGCATCTAGCTCTGAAAAAATATTTGGGCTTCTAGCAGTGTGTGGGAGTTGGTCTATTAGTCCATCTATACTGACCTCCATCAGGTTGCAAATTGAATATAATTTTTTTCTGCATCTAGCTCTGAAACAATATTTGGGCTTCTAGCAGTGTGTGGGACTTGTTCTATTAGTCCATCTATACTGACCTCCATCAGGTTGCAAATTCAATATAATTTTTTTCTGCATCTAGCTCTGAAAAAATATTTGGGCTTCTAGCAGTGTGTGGGACTTGGTCTATTAGTGCATCTATACTGACCTCCATCAGGTTGCAAATTAAAAATAATTTTTATCTGCATCTAGCTCTGAAAAAATATTTGGGCTTCTAGCAGTGTGTGGGACTTGTTCTATTAGTCCATCTATACTGACCTCCACCAGGTTGCAAATTGAATATAATTTTTTTCTGCATCTAGCTCTGAAAAAATATTTGGGCTTCTAGCAGTGTGTGGGACTTGGTCTATTAGTCCATCTATACTGACCTCCATTAGGTTGCAAATTGAATATAATTTTTTTCTGCATCTAGCTCAGAAAAAATATTTGGGCTTCTAGCAGTGTGTGGGACGTAGTCTATTAGTCCATCTATACTGACCTCCATCAGGTTGCAAATTAAAAATAATTTTTATCTGCATCTAGCTCTGAAAAAATATTTGGGCTTCTAGCAGTGTGTGGGACTTGGTCTATTAGTCCATCTATAATGACCTCCATCAGGTTGCAAATTCAATATAATTTTATCTGCATCTAGCTCTGAAAAAATATTTGGGCTTCTAGCAGTGTGTGGGACTTGGTCTATTAGTCCATCTATACTGACCTCCGTCAGGTTGCAAATTGAATATTATTTTTTCCTGCATCTAGCTCTGAAAAAATATTTGGGCTTCTAGCAGTGTGTGGGACTTGGTCTATTAGTCCATCTATACTGACCTCCATCAGGTTGCAAATTAAAAATATTTTTTATCTGCATCTAGCTCTGAAAAAATATTTGGGCTTCTAGTAGTGTGTGGGACTTGGTCTATTAGTCCATCTATACTGACCTCCATCAGGTTGCAAATTGAATATAATTTTTTTCTGCATCTAGCTCTGAAAAAATATTTGGGCTTCTAGCAGTGTGTGGGACTTGTTCTATTCGTCCATCTATACTGACCTCCATCAGGTTGCAAATTCAATATAATTTTTTTCTGCATAAAGCTCTGAAAAAATATTTGGGCTTCTAGCAATGTGTGGGACTTGGTCTATTAGTCCATCTATCCTGACCTTCATCAGGTTGCAAATTCAATATAATTTTTTTCTGCATCTAGCTCTGAAAAAATATTTGGGCTTCTAGCAGTGTGTGGGACTTGGTCTATTAGTCCATCTATACTGACCTCCATCAGGTTGCAAATTAAAAATAATTTTTATCTGCATCTAGCTCTCAAAAAATATTTGGGCTTCTAGCAGTGTGTGGGACTTGTTCTATTAGTCCATCTATACTGACCTCCATCAGGTTGCAAATTGAATATAATTTTTTTCTGCATCTACCTCTGAAAAAATATTTGGGCTTCTAGCAGTGTGTGGGACTTGGTCTATTAGTCCATCTATACTGACCTCCATCAGGTTGCAAATTGAATATAATTTTTTTCTGCATCTAACCCAGCCAATAGTTTTGGCCTAATACCACAGTTTGGCCACTCAGCTCTGCTCGGTTCCCATCCATTGTTTTTTTGTGCAAACAACTCCAGAGTGGTGAATTAGTTAATCACCAAAATGAGTGGAAAAAGGCCTGCTGCTGGTGGAAAGGGGAATAGGCGTGTTGGGAAGGGGAAAAAAGGTTGTGTCCGTGGGGTAGGTGTTAAAGCAACAGTAACATCTGCAGAAGAAAGACCATCTTCCAGCCAAACTAAAATGTCTACTTCTTTTAGCGGACAATGTGATAAGATCCCTTTCTTAAGGCCACGCCAATCGCTACAAATTCCAGATGAGGCACAAAAACAGCAGGTGCTTCAACGGATATCAAGTGCTCCTTTAAGTGGGCTCTCCTCCACATCAACTTCAACATCACAAATACTCCAGTCCTTAGAAGTGTCACCCCAATCGCACTTGCTTCCTCACAGCTCCCAAATCTCCAGCTGCCCGTCTGAGTATGAGGTAGAACAGATGGTTGAGTCTGCAGAGCTGTTTACTCATACTATAGCCTGGGAATCAGAGGTCGGCTCCAGCGCTTCTGTGAATCCAGACGAGGAAATGATCTGCACTGATGCCCAGAATCTTTATGAGTCGGATCCAGGACCAGACGCAGAAGGTTCTGACCATAATGTAGACCCTCATTCCCAAACTGTAACTCCTGTTGGTGGAGACAATGAAGAAGGTGATGATGAGACTCAAATACCTGATTGGAGCGACAACTTTAGTTTTTTAACAGGGCAGGAACAGGTTGGCTCTGAGGACGACGGGTGTGATAACACACAGGGTGATGATGATGAGGTTGGAGATCCCACTTACTGTCAACCCACAGTCAGCCAAGAGATGAGGTCAGCAGAGGAGGTGGAGGAGAATCCTAGTGACGACGAGGTCAGGTTGGGCCTTCCTGGACAGAGACGTAGTACTGGAAGCACGTCAACAACTGCATCCTCAAACACAACTCTGCCTCTCACCACAAGTCGTGGTGGCTCTTTTGGTCGCATGGGTGCTAAGCCTTGCATAGCCTGGGCATTTTTTCAGATCGATAAAGAAGACCCAACTCGTGTTATCTGTAACATTTGTCAGCAAAAGCTAAGTAGAGGCCAAAAAATACATAGTTTGAGTACTTCATGCATGAACCGGCACATGGACATGAAGCATAAGTTGCAGTGGGAAGCTCACGGTGCTACAATGAGGCCTAGCCAGCTGGGCCAACCACCGTCTGCCACATCTTGTGCATCCGCGGCCTCTTCATCCTCTGTGACTGGGGGGACAGCAGTCACACCTGTTTTGGGACGCAGACCTGCCACCTCTTTACCCGCAACGGCCAGCATGATTGGCAGGTCATCATTTTCTTTGGAGGTGGAAACACCAGCTGGTGTTCAGCGCTGTCTGACATCGATAGCACCACCTTTGGATCAAGGCAACCTAACATGTCCGCCTGCATCTTCCTCACAGACCGGCAGTTTGCCAGGGACACCCTTCTCAACCCCGTCTAAGCACAACAGCCAGCCCTCGGTCCCTCAGATGTGGACAAGTAAAAGACCATTTCCTCCTAGCCATGAGAAAGCTAAGAGGTTGAATTTCACCATCTGCAAGCTCTTGGCTACAGAAATGCTGCCTTTCCGCCTGGTGGACACAGAGGATTTTCGAGACCTTATGTCCGTCGCAGTGCCCCAGTACCAGATGCCCAGTCAGCACTACTTCTCAAAGAAAGGTGTGCCTGCGCTCCACCAGCATGTCGCACACAACATCACCGCTTCTTTGAGAAACTCTGTGTGTGACAGGGTGCATTTCACCACAGACACTTGGACAAGTAGGCATGGACAGGGGCGTTACATGTCGCTGACTGGGCACTGGGTAACTATGGTGACAGCAGGACAAGGGGCTGCTGTCCAAGTCTTGCCGTCCCCACGAGTTGTGCATCAATTCTCTTTATCTCGAAGTTCCTCCACTGCTTCTGCCTCCTCAAACTCCTCTCGGTCCTCCACCTGCACCCAAAGCCTGTCTGGTCATGCCACAAGCTTTCTAACTGCGCAGAAGGGATCCTGCACACCTCCTTACTATGCTGGCAGCAGGGCTCAATGTCATCAGGCAGTTTTTACTTTGAAATGTCTGGGAAATGTGAGTCACACAGCTGAGGAGTTGTGGTCAGCTCTGGAGAACTAGTTTCATGAATGGTTGTCTCCACTGGACCTGAAACCAGGGAAGGCCGTGTGCGACAATGCTGCAAACCTGGGTGCGGCCCTTCGCCGGGGCAATGTCACACACGTGCCTTGTATGGCTCATGTGTTGAACCTGGTTGTCCAGCAATTTTTAGCCCACTATCCCGGACTAGATGGCCTTCTGCAGAGGGCACGGTCGCTGTGTGCTCACTTCCGCCATTCGCATCCCGCAGCTCAGCGACTTACATCTCTACAAAAGTCGTTGGGCCTGCCACTTCACCGGCTAAAATGCGATGTGCCTACCCGGTGGAATTCAACTCTGCACATGTTGCAGCGACTGTGGCAGCACCGACAAGCCCTGTTGCAATACGTTCTGACGTATAGCCTGGGCCAACGAGATCCAGAGGTGGGGCAAATCACGCTGGAGGAGTGGTCTGAGATCAGGGACCTATGCACACTTCTGCACAGTTTTGAAATGGCGACGAAGACGTTTAGTGCTGACGATGCCATTATCAGCATGTCTATTCCGGTGATTTACATGCTGGAGCACATGTTAAACAGAATTCGGAGTCAGGTGGTGGCACAAGAGGAGGTGGAGGAAGTAGAGGAGGAGGAGTTGTATGCGGAAGGGCTAACATCTGCAAGGTCCAGACGGTCGGCAGCACCAAGGCAGCAGGCATGTGAGGGTGGGGGAGATGGTTTTACCAGGGCGCATGGTAGCAGCCAAACTAGTGAGGAAGGTGCAGGAGCCCAGGAAGTAGTGGAGGACGAACTGATGGAAGACTCATCAGATGAGGGAGACCTTGATCACATTTCTGTTGTGCGAGGTTGGGGGGAGAGGACAGAGGAAGGAAGCATGATTGTTACCTCGCCACCAACACAACAGGGACTTGGTGCTCCTGGATGCGCAACACACATGAGTGCCTTCTTGCTGCACTACCTGCAACATGACCCTCGAATTGTGAGAATTAGAAATAATCCTGACTACTGGGTTGCCACACTGTTAGATCCCCGGTACAAAAGTAAATTTGCAGAAATTATTCCTGCCATAGAAAGGGATGCACGCATGCAGGAGTATCAGCAGAGACTGTTGCAGAATCTTACATGTGCTTTTCCACAAAACACCAGTGGTGCACGTAGTGAATCTCACAGTTCCAACTTGCCAACCGTGGGACCGTCGAGTGTTCAGCACTCAAACCGTAACAGAAACACAGTATCTGCTGGTAACATCAATTTTGCAGAATCATTTCACCACTTTTTTAGCCCATCCTTTGCAAGGCCACAGGAGACAAGAAGTCTGACACATAGTCAACGCCTAGAGACGATGGTACAGGAGTATCTCCAAGTAAACATTGAAGCCATGACTGTGTCACTGGACCCTTGCTCTTTTTGGGCTTCCAATCTGGATAAATGGCCGGAGCTAGCCACTTACGCCTTGGAGATCTTGTCATGCCCCGCAGCCAGCGTTCTGTCTGAACGTGTGTTCAGCGCTGCTGGTGGTGTGCTGACAGATAAGCGCATGCGGCTCTCCACTGATAATGTAGACAGACTCACGTTCATAAAGATGAACAAATCATGGATCCGAAACGACTTTTCTACCCCTGTGTCATCCTGGGGAGAGTAAAAGCTTGATGATTGGTTAAAATCACCTCACCAACTGTTTTAAGCTTTCAAATTACTAATCATGTTTATCTGTATCTTGGCTGGAAAATAATTTGGGCTTTGTAGAAGTGTGCAGTACTGATTCTATTAGGCCATCTATGCTAAGCTCCACCAGATTTAAAATTACTAATCATGTTTATCTGTATCTTGGCTGGAAAATAATTTGGGCTTTGTAGCAGTGTGCAGTACTGATTCTATTAGGCCATCTATACTAAGCTCCACCAGATTTAAAATTACTAATCAAGTTTATCTGTATCTTGGCTGGAAAATAATTTGGGCTATGTAGCAGTGTGCAGCACTGATTCTATTAGGCCATCTATACTAAGCTCCACCAGATTTAAAATTACTAATCATGTTTATCTGTATCTTGGCTGGAAAATAATTTGGGCTTTGTAGCAGTGTGCAGCACTGATTCTATTAGGCCATCTATACTAAGCTCCACCAGATTTAAAATTAATAATAATTTTTAGCTGCATCTAGCCCGGAAAATCGTTTTGGGGCTCCGAGATGCGCAAGACACATAAGTGCCTTCTTGCTGCACTACCTGCAACATGACCCTCAGATTGTCAGAATTCGAAGTAATCCTGACTATTGGGTTGCCACACTCTTAGATCCCCCACACTTTTTGATCAACCTTTTCATTTTAATAAAGACCAAAAAAATGGTCATTTTTGAAATTATAAGCATTAGCAGGTTATTAGAAACTGAAATCAAACAGTTTTCAACTCAAAACTTTATTCTAGGTGATGTTACATTTGCACATAGGACCCCTTGTTCGAAAGGAGCTTCTGAAATCTCTCGTCCATTGAATTTGTCAGGTTTTGGATGGTTTCTGCTTCAATTGTTTTGCATGAGGACAGAATACCCTCCCAGAGCTGTTGCTTAGATGTGAACTGCCTTCCGCCATCATAGACACTCCTTTTGATGATGCTCCAGAGGTTCTGAATGGGGTAGAGGTCAGGGGAGCATGGGGGTCACACCATAAGTTTGTCCCCTTTTCTGCCCATATCAGCCAGAGATGCAGATGTGTTATGTGCAGCATGAGACGGTGCATTATCATGCATGAAAATGATCTTGCTGTGGAATACACGGTTCTTCTTCTTGAACCATGGCAGGAAGTGCTGTTTGAGAAACTCCACATACATTATGGAGTTCATCTTTACCCCTTCAGGGATCCTAAAGGGGCCGACAATCTCTCTCCCCATGATTCCAGCCCAAAACATTACTCCACCTCCTCCTTGTTGGCGCTGTAGCCCTGTTTGCGTGGGGTGTCCATCAACCAGCCATCCTCCACTCCATCCATCTGGACCATCGAGCGTTGCACGGCACTCATCCGTGAACAAATCAGTTTTGAAATCAGTCTTCATGTATTGTTTGGGCCACTGGAGCCGTTTCTGCTTGTGTACAGTGGATAGAGGAGGTCGACAGGATGGCATACGCACAGCTGCAAACCTCTGAAGGACCTTGCATCTTGTTGTTCGGGGGACGTTGGAGGCACCAGCAGCTTCAAAAACTTGTCTGCTGCTATGACAAGGCTTTTTTGCCGCTGCTCTTTTAACCTGATGTAATTGCCTGTAGGAAAGAGTCCTCAATTTGCCCTTATCAGCACGCACACGTGTGTGTTGTGAATCAGCTACATACTTCTTGATTGCCAAGACACTTCATCCTGATCATCGCACAATGTTGATTGTAGTCATGCCTTGACCTAAACACTCCACAATTTGTTGCTTCTCAGCAGCCGACACATCCTTTTTCTTTCCCATTTTGGCAGAAAATGTAGGCTGCTTAATAATGTGGGACAGCCTTCTTAAGTAGTCTTGCCTTTCATTGGACACACCTGCCAAATTAATTAGCACAGGTGTCTGCAATTGCTTACAGTGATATAAAGAGCCCTGACACACATCACCATCAATGAGTTTAACTGACAAACAAACAAATTCTTCCCTTATCACTCCTAAACACTTTTTGCATAATAATTTGGAACACAGTGTACATGTGCTTTTCCACAAAACACCAGTGGTTCACGTAGTGAATATTACAGTTCTAACTTGCCAACCGTTGTTTGTATGGAGTTGTTCAATAAAGGGCCCAAAATTAAGATAACATAGATGGGAGAGGTCTCTATGAATAGGAATTCCTAAGTATTTGATACCCTGTGAGGGCCAGGCGAAGGGAAAGTTGGACTGGATGGAATCCTGTATGGATTTGGGGAGGGAGACATTGAGGGCCTCAGACTTCGCTGCATTGATTTTAAAATTTGACCATGTAACAAAGTGATCTATTTCAGCCATAACAGCAGGGATGGATATATGTGATTGAGTGATATATACTAGGACATCATCAGCAAATAGAGAGCACTTGTACTCGGTGCCTCCCACCTCAATCCACCTAATATTGGGGTTATGGCGAATTGATGAGAGCAGGTGCTCCGTCACTAGGATGTATAAGAGAGGGGACAGAGGACATCCCTGCCTTGTCCCATTGGTGATTATGAAAGGTGATGAAAATGTTCTGACGCGCCTACTGGGCCTTGGGACACCCGGAGCCGGACCCTTTTTGGTGGATGCTGGTGGTTGTAGTCTCCGTGGCGGCGACCCGGTTCCGTGGCTCAGGGCGGTCAAACCAGTGGCGGAACTATTTATTTGGTTTTGATGTTTAAACGTCCGACTACGCCACCCGTGGATTGCGGTCAGAGTGAACCGTCGCTGCAGGGCAGACCGCTGAGGCTGGTGTTGTGGGTGCAGAAGAGCGTAGCATAACTCCCCACGGGAGGAGTATAGCCTCAGGGCAGTGTATGCGGAGGATGGGGGTGATGGTGCAGAGCAGCAGCAGTAACGACACGGAGTCAGTGATGCAGTCCAGGGCCTTTACTCACAGTTCTTATTATCCAGACCACTTTTGCAGGTAACGGCTGCCCACGTCGTACTGTGCTCACCAGATGAGGGGCTCAGACAACTCCCAGATAACTTTGGAGTGCTTCACAGGACCCCCTTTGTGTGTCCTTTGTCTGGCCTTTCTTACCAACTCTTCAGTCCGGCTGCCTCGGGCCTCCTCTTGGTAAACTTGGCGCCAGTTTCCCTGACCCTATGTGGTGCCTTCCTAGCGGGTGTAGCGAGGGGCTGCGCCACATAAAATGTCACAGCCTCCGGGTTCTAGCTGAGGGTCATTTCCCGCCTCCACTAGTTTCGGGGACCGGTCTCCCCCTTTGGCCTGACCCCTCCACGCAGGTGGATTCGGGCGTGCGGTGGCGACTCGCCCGTCCGCACCCCTGGGATCCCTTCATTCCTCGTTCCTGGAGCCTTCTCCACTCCTCTTCCTTCCTTCTCCCTCTTCCAGGCCTGGGCCTCTGTTACTAGGCCTGCCTCCGGAGCAGAGCTCATGCAGAGCCCCTGCTCCCTGTCACTTCTGCTCAGACTTCTCTGCACTGAACTAAGATGGTGCCCACCTTTTATACTCCCTTCTCAATGCACCCAGGAACTGCTTCCTCCCTGCTCCTGCACTACAGGGTTCCCCTTCCTCAGTGTTCCCTCCGCCTGTCTTGCCCATCTCAGGGGCATATTGGTCACCCTGCGCCACGGCAATGTGGTGTAATGCATGCAGGTGCCGGGTCCTGATCCACACTCCATCCTTACCTGAGAGTGAGATATCACACCTCTGGGTGAGGTGCAATACCTCTGTAGCAACCGAGCCCTCAGGATGCTACAGTTCCATTTATCTTCAGCCTAGTTGACGTATTGTGATACAGGGCCGTGATTTTGGCTATAAAAGGGTCCCCTAGACCCCTACCCCAAGCTTTTTAAGAGAATAATATATGGCGTGCCAGGAGACTCTATGGAATGCTTTCTCAGCATCCAACGAGAGTATCTAAATACAAATTTTTAACTGCATCTAGCCCAGGAAATACTTTGTGCCTAGTAGCAGTGTCTGCTAGTCAGCGGATTATCCCGGCTGTTAAGCAAGCTACACCACCTGTAGTTTGGACACTTAATTTTTTCAAAGGAAATGCTTCGGGACCACAGCATACTCAGTGAAGAGCATCAGGAGGCACCCCAAGGCATAGGGGCTGGGACTGGCGGTAGGATGCCTTGCGGTGGACAGCCGAGCTCGATCCTTATAAAAGCTTTTTAACTGCAGCAGCTTTAGTGGACGCTACTGGAGCTGGAATTACGCGGCTGCTGGCATGAGACTTGCCCTTCAATAGATCCTTGTAAAAGGATTTAAAGTGTATTCATTCAAATTAGAGAGACAATTTAAATTAAAAAGCTTAGAGCTGCCTCCACCACAGGGGGGCTCGCTCGACCCACCAGCGGACAGGCACCAGTATTGGGAGAGGGGGGCTGGCCGTCAGGGTCCACCGCGGCTCTGGCACAAACCCGGCGACACGGAGGTGGCACGGGCAGGAACGGACTGGCCGTGTCGGCTTCTCACTTTTTGGATTTTAGAAGGGCATGACATGCCTAAATCTGTGTCTCCCCCTCCTTTTACTCCTCCACCTCTTTTCTTTTCGCATGACTATATGTACTTGTCACTTTTCCAAGTGTTAGTTATGTCTTCTGAGCAGTTTGTCAGCTTTTGGACACCTTTGAAGGTGTTTTCTATGTGTTTCTATGTGTTTTTGTTTGCCTGCCATTGGTTTTAACGGTATTCGAAGGTGTTCAACGAACAATTCGACGAACAGTTCGGCGAACACACGGGTGTTCGACGAACCGAACCGAACTCGAACACTACGGGGGTGGCTCAACACTAGTTAAGTACTTTTCCAACAATTTTGTGGGCTCCTCTATCGTTGTTTTTATTGTTTTGTATATGTATCTATGGTTGACGATGGAGTCCTATGATGTCCGCAATGGTAGTATGGAATTCAAATAATGAATAATTACAAACACAATGTGTTATATATACTACGTGTCTAAGATTAGCGTTTATTATAATTATTACCTAGTAGCACCCCCTTTTGAAAGTATCGCAGCTTATAAACGTTTTTTGCAACCAGACAAGTCTTTCAATTCTTGTTTAAGAGATTTTCTTCCTTTCTTCCTTGGAAAATTCTTATGCTTCTGTGAGCTTTATGGGTCATCTTGCATGCACTGCTATTTTGTGGTCTAGCCATAGATTTTCAATGATGTTCAGATCAGGGGACTGTGAGGACCATTGTAAAATCATCAGCTTGCGCCTTTTGAAGTAGTCTATTGTGGATATTGATATGTGTTTAGGATCATTATTCATTTGTAGAAGCCATCCTCTTTTCATCTTCAGCTTTTTTACAGATGGTGTTATGTTTGCCTCAAGAATTTGTTGAAATTTCATTGAATCCATTCTTCCCTCTACACGTAAAAAGTTCCCCATGCCATTGGCTGCAACACAACCCCAAAGCATGATTGATCCATCCCCATGCTTAATGGTTGGCGAGATGTTCTTTTCCTGAAATTCTGTGCCCTTTTTTCTCCACACATACCATCACTGTGGCCAAAGAGTTCTATTTTAACCTCATCAGTCCACAGGACTTGTTTCCAAAATGCATCAGGCTTGTTTAGATGTTCTTTTGCCCCCTTCTGATGCTGAATTTTATGGTGAGGACACAGGAGAGGTATTCTTCTGATAACTCTTCCATGAAGGCCATATTTGTGCAGGTGTCTCTGAACAGTAGAACAATGTACCACAATTTCAGAGTCTGCTAAATCTTTCTGAAGGTCTTTTACAGTCAAGCGGGGGTTCTGATTTGTCTCTTTAGCAATTCTACAAGGAGCTCTCACTGAAATTTTGCTTAGTCTTCCAGACCTTATCTTGACCTCCACTGTTCCAAGTAACTGCCATTGCTGTTATGCACTTCAAAGAGGGACCCAAAAAGACTGGCACCAAACCAGCAAAGGAGCAGCCACAAACACACTTGGCACAGCTGCCCAGCTAGGCAAGCCCTTGAGGGCTGGGAATACTCTCCACCCAGCTCCCATTAAATGGAAGGGAGACTTTGGCAGAGCCATCCTTAGGCCCACTGTCGCTGGACAGCTGGAGTCTTGGAGACCTCCTGTAAAAGCAAAACCTAATGCTAACACCCCAAACCACCAAGCACATGGGATACTGCAATAAACAGCAAAGGACTGAGCAGGGAGTAGGATTATATAGCCCGGCTAAAAATCAGGTTCTGACTACCTCCAAATCATTCCCAGACAGGCACTCCCTGCTATCTTCAACAGCAGGCTTGACAAAATCCCACCATTGCTTATTATCAAATAAAACAGCGTCCTGCGTTGCTTGGCAACCAGGGAAGACAGCATCCCATCTTCCCTGGCCAGAGAAATCAGTGAGGGACATGGCGTCCCATGTTATCACACATCCCACAACACCAGAACTCGACACTCTACTAGATTGGAACAATTTCCCTGCACGTGTGGTAGCTCCACCTCCTGGGTCAGGACAATGGCGGCGCTTGCGACCGAAGTAGCGCCGTACCAGACCAGCTCCATTATCAGGTGACTACCTCTTGAAGCTCATCAAGAGAATGCCAAGAGTGTGCAAAGCAGTTATCAAAGCAAAAGGTTGCTACTTTGAAGAGCCTAGAATATAAGACATATTTTCAGTTGTTTCACACTTTTTTGTTGAGTATATAATTCCACGTCTTAATTCATAGTTTTGAATGTACAATTTTCATAGTCATGAAAATACGGAAAAAAAAATTAAATGAGAAGGTGTGTCCAAACTTTTGGTCTGTACTGTATACATACATACAGGTGCATCTCACAAAATTAGAATATCACCAAAAAGTTAATTTATTTCAGTTCTACAATACAAAAAGTGAAATGCCGCAGGTGGCTTTAATTGCATCAGGCTCTTACTTTCCCACACATAAGCAGACGGATGTCCCTTAGAGAGGTATTCACATTGGTAGGTCCTGACATCGAGAAACGCCTTATCGCCGGCTGTCAGGTACACATGAATTGGCCAATTTATGCGCTAAGATTTCTCATTTATTTCTATATTCTACAGCAGTAATGCTATTCATATTTCATACTTCATATTTACATGCGCTAAAATTTTTCAAATATTTTTCATTTATTTCTATTTTCTACAGCAGTAATGCTATTCATATTTCATTATTATTGTACATTATTGTACCCAGAGTGGTGTCAAAAAGTTGTTGGTTGGATAGCAGATAATCACTTTGCCACCACCACCACCCTGTCTTCCACACAGTCAAGCCTCAGTAGCCATGAGTTTGGACCGCATATTCCTCACCCTGAACCTCCTTCCTCCCACCATGCCGAGTGCCCGGAAACAACTGATCCCACACTTGGACACTCTGAAGAGCTGTTCACTTTTCCATCTATAGATTCAGGCCTCTCGCCCAGCCAGCTTCAAGAGGAGAATTCGTGTAGTGATGCCGAAATATTTAAGCAGCCACAGTTACACAAAGGCAACGGTGGGAAAGTGCAATTACTGTGATGATGAGACACAATTGCCGGAAAGTCAGGAGGAGGACCAGGGTGCGGAAGTAGAAGGCGAAGTGGTGGGTGATATAGTAACTTACCCAACCTGGCAGGGGGACATGCAGAGCGAGGACAGCAGCACACAGGGGGAGGGAGTCGTAACACCACAACAGGCAGGAAGAAGCAGTGTGGTGGCCACAGACACAAGGCGGGAAAGCGTTCCACGTGATGCCAACACGACGGAAGTTGCCAGTACAACTGTTAGGTCTTCCCGAGTTTGGTTGTTTTTTAAAGACTCTGCAGATAACCCCAGAAAGGCCATTTGCACCACCTGCCAGGCCAGCATCAGCAGGGGGTAGCAAAACTAGCAGCCTGACCACCATCAGCATGATCAGGTACATGGCAGCAAAGCACTCGACTAAGTGGGCCGAACCCCAGGGTCCAGAAACAGTGTTTGCGGGTGACACCACTGTTTCTTCCGCTGTTGTGTGTGCATGCTAATCCCCTGTCCATGGCGCATGTGAAGATGCCTCCTGCCCTGCATGTGTCATTGCACACTCTCAACTAGCACCATCAGCAAGCACGTCCTTGTCCCAGTGCAGCGTTCAGTTGTCCCTACCCACCAGTCCTTGGAACGCAAGCGCAAATACGCAGCCAACGCGCCACAGGCCACACTACTAAATTCACATATTTCGCCTGATGGCGGTGGCTGTCCCTCGGTACTCGGTCCCCACCCGCCACTATTTCTCCCGGTGTGCCATCCCCGCATTACACAAGCACATGTCTCACAACATTAGCCGTGCCCTCAACAATGCAGTTACTGGGAATGTCCACCTAACCACAAACACGTGGACAAGTGCTTGTGGGCAGAGATGGTACATCTCGCTGAAGGCACACTTGGTTAATATAGTGGAAACCGGGACCCAGTCGAACCTTGGGACAGAACACGTCCTCCTGACACTGAGGATTGCGGGCCCTGGGTCAATCAGGGTTGCCCCCACATTCTACAGCTCCTGCACCTCCTCCTCCTCCACCTCCTTTTCAGCCTCCATCTCCGAAATGACCACATCAGTCTCAAGCTGGAAGCATTGCAGCACTGCCTCGGCCAAGCGGCAATAGGCTGTGCTGAAGCTAATATGTTTAGGTGACAAACCGCACAACACTGAAGAGTGGACAGCTCTGAAAGAGCAGGCAGATCTGTGGCTGTCACCGCTGACTCTACAGCCAGGCATGGTTGTGTGTGACAATGGCCGGAACGTGGTGGCGGCTATGAAGCGAGGTGAGCTCACACACATACCATGCCAGGCACATGTGCCTAACCTAGTGGTTCAGCAGTTTCTCAAAACCTACTCGGATCTGCTTGTCAAAGTACGCCGTGTGTGTGCCCATTTTAGAAAGTCAGCTACAGCTTCCGCCACCCTTGTCGTGCTTCAGCAGCGTTTGCAGCTTCCAGCTCACCGACTGGTGTGCGATGTCCCCACACGTTAGAACTCTACATTGCAGATGCTGGGACGGATTTGTGAGCAGAAGAGAGCAGTTGTTAACTTCCAGCATCAACACGGCCATCGGTATTCAAGTGAGACTCCACACATAAGACCTCAGGAGTGGACATGGATGTCAGACATCTTTACCATACTCCAAAACTTTGATGAGTCCACCAAGATGGTGATGATGTCATAATTAGCTTCACCATCCCACTTCTCTGTCTTCTGAAAAGCTCTCTGCTCACAATCAAAGAGGATGCATTGCAGGCTGAGCACAATGAGATGGAGCAAGGAACCATAAAGGGTGATTCCACACAGCCCAGCCTCATCTCATCCCAACGTGGATTGGGTGACAATGAGGAAGAGGAGGAAGAACAGGAGCTAGTTTCCTGTGCTATAGACGGTACTACCTGCACAACTGTCATACTGTCTGTTCAGCGTGGATGAACTGAGGACGGAGAGGAGGAGGAGAGCATGGTCAGTCATCCTCTTGGTGAGGACACGGAAGTCTTGCCTGTTAGCAGTCTGGGACACATGGCTGAGTTTATGTTACGCTGCCTTTCCCGTGACCCTTGCATTGTCGAAATCTTGGGTGACAGTGATTACTGGTTGGTGACACTTCTAGACCCATGCTACAAGGAGAACTTTCTGTATCTTATTACCACGCTGGACAGGCCTAATAAAATGGGGCAGTACAAGAAGGCCCTTGTTGCGGAATTATTTAAAAAATTACCATCTGAAAATGCTGGCAGCAGAGGTCACAGTTCCTTGGACAACCAAAGAGTACAGGCGAGAGAGACACAAATGCAATCCAGCAGAGGCAGGGAAACACTGTTAAAGTTCTGGGACAGTTTTCTCAGACCCTCCTATCGCACAGGCCCTGAGGCGCGGGGTACTGTCACAAGGAGGGAAAAGTTTCGGAAGATGGTGAGGGAGTACCTTGCCAACCGTACCAACGTCCCCTGTGATTCCTCTGTGCCTTGGATATTGGATATCCAAGCTGGAAACGTGTCATGAACTGGCTCTCTATGCTTTGGAGGTTCTGGCCTGCCCTGCCGCTAGCATTTTGTCAGAGCTGGTTTTTAGTGCCGCTGGTGCAATTATAACTGATAGGCGCATCCGCCTGTCAACTGAAAATGCTGACAGGCTGTCTCTTATAATAATGAACAAGGGCTGGATTGGGCTAGAGTTTTCAACACCACTGAATGATAGCAGTGTAACATAAACTCAAATACAGTGTCTTTTTTTGGGGAGGTCTAACTCTATTCCCATGCACCTCTGTCTTCACACCCAGACATGGGTATACGCTTCCCGATTTTGTCTATTTGCTCTTGTCCTCCTCCTTCTCCTCATCCTCCACCACCATATCACCACCAAATCTACCATATCACCATATCTACGTCTCTTGCAAGGGGCATTGGAGTTCCTCCAAATTTTTGGCAGCCTTTGCATTCAGAGCATAGGCAAACAGTATGGGAAACCCACTTCCTAATATTGGGAGCATTTTTTTCAGGAGGTCATCTGACCTTTACGTCTCTTGCAAGGGGCATTGTAGTTCCTCCAAAGTTTTGGCAGCCATTGCATTCACTGCATAGGCAAACAGTATGGGAGACCCATTTCCTAATAATGGGAGCATTTTTTTCAGGAGGCCCTCTGACCTCTACATCTCTTACAAGGGGCATTGGAGTTCCTCTAAATTTTTGGCAACCGTTGCATTCACTGCATAGGCAAACAGTATGGGAGACCCACTTCCTAATATTGGGAGCATTTTTTGAGTGCCTCCAAATTTTTGGACTCACTGTATACCCAATAACAGTATAGCAGACCCTCTCCTTTCTAATGGGAACATGTCGTTACTGTGGCCCAGCTCTATGTGTCTTTAAATTGTTAGTAGGGTTTTTCCTAAATTTTGGCAACCGTTGGACTCACTGCATACCCTATAACTGGATAGCAGACCCTCTCCTTTCTAATGGGAACATGTCGAACACGTTACTGTGGCCCAACTGTATGTGTCTTTAAATTGTTATTGGGTTTTTTCCCAAATTTTGGCAGCCCTTGCAGTCACTGCATGGGCATTACCACTATAGGAGATCCACTCCTTTATAATGGGAACATTGTTTTTACAGAGACCCTCCTCTATGTCTCTTCAAAGGGGTATTAGGGTGCATCCAAATTTTTAGCAGCCCTTGCAGTCACTGCATGCGCAATATCAGTATAGGAGACCCACTCTTTAATAATGGGAACAAAGCATAGCTGACTGATGGCCGTTTAAGAATAGTAAGGGTTGCCTGAAAATAGTGTTTGTGACTTTCAGAGTCTCTCCTTCATAAATGAAACAGGATGTGTCTGATGATTTCTCACACACCACAAGGCCAGATAAGGTAGTAAAATGTTAAAATGACATATCCCGGTGAGTGCATTTTGCAAAAGTGCAAAAATCCATCAAAAACGCTACATGTGAACATAGCACAAGATGTGAAGGAGCATTTTTGTTTTTGTATATTTATTTTGCCTTATACAGTTATATGAAAAAGTTTGGGCACCCCTATTAATCTTAAGCTTATTGTTTTATAAAAATTGGTGTTTTTGCAACAGCTATTTCAGTTTGATATATGTAATAACTGTTGGACACAGTAATGTTTCTGCCTTGAAATGAGGTTTATTGTACTAACAGAAAATGTGCAATCTGCATTCAAACAAAATTTGACAGGTGCATAAGTATGGGCATCTCACCAGAAAAGTGACATTAATATTTAGTAGATCCTCCTTTTGCAAAAATAACAGCCTCTAGTCGCTTCCTGTAGCTTTTAATGAGTTCCTGGATCCTGGATGAAGGTATTTTTGACCATTCCTCTTTACAAAACAATTCCAGTTCAGTTAAGTTTGATGGTCGCCGAGCATGGACAGCCCTCTTCAAATGATCCCACAGATGTTCAATGATATTCAGGTCTGGGGACTGGGATGGCCATTCCAGAACATTGTAATTGTTCCTCTGCATGAATGCCTGAGTAGATTTGGAGCGGTGTTTTGGATCATTGTCTTGCTGAAAGATCCATCCCCTGCGTAACTTCAACTTTATCACTGATTCTTGAACATTATTGTCAAGAATCTGCTGATACTGAGTGGAATCCATGCGTCCCTCAATTTTAACAAGATTCCCGGTGCCGGCATTGGCCACACAGCCCCAAAGCATGATGGAACCTCCACCAAATTTTACTGTGGGTAGCAAGTGTTTTTCTTGGAATGCTGTGTTTTTTTGCCGCCATGCATAACGCCTTTTTGTATGACCAAACAACTCAATCTTGGTTTCATCAGTCCACAGGACCTTCTTCCAAAAAGAAATTGGCTTCTCCAATTGTGCTTTTGCATACCTCAGCCGACTCTGTTTGTGGCGTGCTTGCAGAAACGGCTTCTTTCGCATCACTCTCCCATACAGCTTCTCCTTGTGCAAAGTGCGTTGTATAGTTGACCGATGCACGGTGACACCAACTGCAGCAAGTTGATGCTGCAGCTCTCGGGAGGTGGTCTGAGGATTGTCCTTGACTGATCTCACCATTCTTCTTCTCTGCCTTTCTGATGTTTTTCTTGGCCTGCCACTTCTGGCCTTAACAAGAACTGTCCCTGTGTTCTTCCATTTCCTTACTATGTTCCTCACAGTGGAAACTGACAGGTTAAATCTCTGAGACAGCTTTTTGTATCCTTCCCCTGAACAACTATGTTGAATAATCTTTGTTTTCAGATCATTTGACAGTTGTTTTGAGGAGCCCATGATGCCATTCTTCAGAGGAGATTCAAACAGGAGGACAACTTGCAAGTGGCCACTTTAAGTAGCTTTTCTCATGATTGCATACACCTGGCTATGAAGTTCAAAGCTCAATGAGGTTACAAAACCCAAAAAAAGTGCTTTAGTAAGTCAGTAAAAAGTAGGTAGGAGTATTTAAAACAAGAAAATGATAAGGGTGCCCATACTTATGCACCTGTCAAATTTTGTTTGAATGCAGATTGCACATTTTCTGTTTGTACAATAAACCTCATTTCAAGGCAGAAACATTACTGTGTCCAACAGTTATTACATATATCAAACTGAAATAGCTGTTGCAAAAACACCAATTTTTATAAAACATTAAGCTTAAGATTAATAGGGGTGCCCAAACTTTTTCATATAGCTGTATATAAGTCATTACCCTGAAAAGGATATTCCTTAACATATTTCCCAGGAAAATCCATTTTGGTTTTGTTTTTGTATGTTTTATTATGAGCCCGTAAAAGTGGCATAATACCTCAGACAACATTGTTAACAGCCGTGACTTGGGAGTCAGAAATGCTTCCAGGGGTCTTCCCCATGCTGTTCCCATGTCATTTGAGCACTGTGCCCATTGATTTGGGCTATTTTTAGGCCCTCTGCAGACCGCCGGAAAAATGCTTGAGTTTCCCATAGACTTACATTGGGCTCGTTACTCGGACTGAGCACTCGAGCATTCCAGAGTAACAAGTACCCGAGCATTTTAGCGCTCGCTCATCACTAGTGACCAAATGTAGGTGATTTGCCAAACACTTTCTCATCACTTCTCATCCAATTCTCTTTCTTTTCTATTGAGGGAAGCAGATGAGAATGTGTTTGCACAGTAAGGGCTCACTCACACTGGCGTATAACATGGCTGAGTGCTATCCAATGTTTTATCGGATAGCTCTCGGCCCAATGTTATACAATGGGCAGTGCAGATCTGCATTGTTCTCTATAGACCAAATCGGTCTGAAATTTGCAGCATGCTGTGAGTGGCTCTGGAATTCGGATCACCCATACAAGTTTGAAACATCGGACTGCGCTCAGACATCATTCAAGTACGGTCTGATGTAAACGGACACAGACAATGGAGGAGATGGAGAAATTCAGCTCTCCGTCTTCTCTGCACCTGTGATACGATGCTTATACGAGAGAATCAGATCACAGTAAACGGACATTGATCACACTCTGACCAGAGTGTGATCAATGTCATTACCATAATCGATTCGATTATCTGGCAATAATCGATCGTGTGAACGAGCCCTTAATGTTATCACCACATAAAAAAAAATAAAGGGGCTGTCCCCTACTTAAAACAGCCAGTCCTTTAGCCAGTTTTGCACCAGGAGCTTATTTGGCCAAGAAGATATGATTTATATAGGGACTGATTGTCCACCACTTATAGAAATCATATGTTCTTGGACAAATAAGTTCCTGGTGCAAAACTGCCTGGAGGACTGGCCATTTTTAGTAGGGAGAAAATGTAACCATCATCAGCCCCAAAAGTCAGCTACCAGTCAGTTCTGGTTCAGAGGAGATAAACATGAATATTTAAAGGGGTTGTACACTACCATTGATAGGTCATCAATGTCTGATCAGTGTTGGTGCGACCGTGCGACACCTGGCACCCCCGCTGTTTTCGGTTGCAGCAGGAACTGCTCAGTTGCAGAACTGCAACACTCCATCTACCGTATAGTGGCCACAAGCTGCTACTGCACATCCGCCCCTTATTGATTTAAATAGGTGACAAATGTGCAGTACCCGGCTGCGACCATTATACAGTAGGCAGAGCTGTGCTGTGCCGTAACTGAGCTGTGAGAATAGCTGATCTGCAGGGATACCAGGTGTCACAGCCACACAGATGATGTTAAGAGTAGACAACTTCTTTAAATTTACTAAATGTGTCTCTGGCCTGGGATAGAATACGAACTCACCCAGTGACCCAGATTGCTATAGAATGGGGCAGGAATGACAACACACTGCGGATGACTGCTGGTCTGGAGCGGATTAGGCTGCCATCAGAGGAAATCACGGGGCCCCATAGCAAAAGTCCTAATAGCCCTACACATAATAAGATGGCCCCACATACAGCCCTGCACATAAAATGGCCCCACATACAGTTCTGCACATAATAAGATGGCCCCACATACAGTTCTGCACATATGATGGCCCCACATATAGTCCTGCACATAGTATGATGGCCTCCACATATAATGGCCCATATAGTAGGATGGCCCCCATATATAATGGCCCATATAGTATGATGGCCCCCACATATAATGGCCCATATAGTATGATGGCCCCCCCATATATAATGGCCCATATAGTATGATGGCCCCACATAAATGGCCCATATAGTATGATGACCCCCACATATAATGGCCCATATAGTATGATGGCACCACATATAATGGCCCCCACATATGATATGATGGCACATATGGTATGATGGCCCCCACACATAATATGATGGCTCATATGGTATGATGGCCCCCACATATGATAAAATGGCCCATATGGTATGCTGGCCCCCACATATAATGGCCCCACAAAGTACTGTTTGATGATAACTGATGAACGCAACATGTGAGCTTACTGCCCCCGGTGATGCCGAACCACTAGGGCAGGCACCCGGAAAAGTAGAGGGGTTGGCAGACGTAAAAATGGACTGGCGTCCCCCCAAGCAGTGCCACACCGCGGCCCACTGGGAAAGTGCCCGGAAGGGCAGATTAGCAATCTGGGCCTGCCCAGCTCTCAATAAATGGAAGGGAGACTTTGGCAGAGCCCTTCCCCAGGCCCACTGTCACCGGACAGCTAGCGTCTAGTGATGCGGCTGGGGCCCAGTCTAGGACCAGGTGAGAGTACCTCTGCAGGAACCCCAGAAAGCGTAACCGAAAGAGAAAATGAGAAAACAGAGCAAAACCTAACACTAACACCACAAACCACCAAGCACGTGGGAAACTGCAATAAACAGCAAAGGACTGAGCAGGGAGCAAGATTACATAGCCCAACTAAAGATCAGGTGCTGACTACCTCACAATAATCCCCAGAAAGCCACTCACTGCTATCTTCCACATTACTGACAACATTATAGTGGTTACACCACATAGCGATCCACAGGCAATCCATTAACCTGGTTATGAGGATTGCAGCGGGGATCCACATTGTTTCAAGCTCCCTGTTATACTGTATTCTACTGACTTCGGATATATTGGGGAACTAATGTAACTAGGGCATTGGAATGTCATATTTCCCCACCTTTTAATTTAAAGGGACATTGGTGGTGGAACCACGTAATTTTATCGGCTGTTTCATACATTCCAGGATTTACAGGGTCCGAACGATACAATCATTTAGTAGTGACTAGTGTTGAGCGAACATGCTCGACACTGCTCGGTACTCGCCCGAGCATCACGCTACTCGCACCGAGCATTTCCGGGTTACTCGGGCGGGAGCTCGGGTCTCCACCCTGCATTTTTGGCGCTCTTTACAGAGCCAATGAACATGCAGGGATTTCCAGCCAGTCACTATAATGCCGCAGCCATGTTGGTTGTGGGCATTACATTGATTGGCTGGCCGCACAGCGTCACCTCGAGTATTTAAAACCGGGCGCCGCCATCTTGGACACAGACGGCTGGGATCAGACAGTGTAGGGACAGCACTGCTGATTTAGGGAGAAATAGTTAGTGTAGGGTCGGTAAAGGCTGCCAGATCAAACAAACAGTCCTTCTCAGGACGAATATCCATCCCAGATATCAGGCAGGCAGGCAGGCAGGCTGTATAGGAGACGCAGTGGTTATACCAGCAAACGCTGCATTACAGTCCTGTGTGCTCCTGTTGCAGAAATTGCTGGACTTAGCTCCAGGTCTCGGGGGCCAGGAAAAATCCTTTTTTTCATCTAAATCCTCTTTTTTTTTTCCTCCTTCACACTGTACAAATACCCGTCTTATTAACCTTTTTGTGTCCGTCCCCCCCCAAAAAAAAAAAAAAAGTGTCTCCCTGATTTTTCAGACACAAATATATCTGTAGAAAATAGTCTGGTGTAGGCTAGTGTGGTTTTGCAGTTCCACGGTTCAAACCTCTGTATTATCTACTTTTGGGCCATTTGTATCTAAAAAAAAACCAGTTTGAGTGTGTCGCTCACTGTTCAGCCGCAAATATATATATTTTAAAAAGTCTGGTATACACCAGTAAATTATAACTGTGGTTTTGCTGTTCCACGGTAAAAAATCTCTATTATCCTGCTTTTGGCATTTTTTGCCGTAAAAAAAAAACTAATAGTGTCTCCCTGATTTTTCAGACACAAATATATCTGTTGAAAATAGTCTGGTGTAGGCCCGAGAAATAGAGTTTGGTTTTGCAGTTCCACGGGTCAAATCTCTGTATTATCCTGCTTTTGCCATTTTTTGCTGTAAAGAAAATCAGTAATAGTGTCTCCTGATAGTTCAGACACAAAATATATCTGTTTAAAATAGTCTGGTGAAGGCCAGAGAAATAGAAGTGTGGTTTTGCAGTTCCACGGTTCAAACCTCTGTATTATTCACTTTTGGGCCATTTTTACCTAAAAAAAAAACAGTTTGAGTGTGGCGCTCACTGTTCAGCCACAAATATATCTATTTAAAATTGTCTCGTATACCCCAGTAAACAATGACTGTGGTTTTGCCATTCCACGGTAAAAAATCTCTATTATTCAGCTTTTGGTATTTTTTCCGTAAAGAAAAACAGTAATAGTTTCTCCCTGATTGTTCAGATTGTTTAAAAGAGTCGCATGTAGGCCAGAGAAATAGAACTGTGGTTTTCCTCTTCCACGGTTCTAATCTACTTTTTATTACCCTTTTTCCGTTGATAGTGCGAGTGTAAGCTATTTTACTTCCTTTACAATGGGCAAAGCGCGTGGCAAGGGACGTGGAACTGGACGTTCTGGTGATGGTGCGTGCAGAGGACGGGGCCATGGCCAAGGTGAAAATGTGCCACAACCAACAGCCACATCTTCTCGCTCCCACTTCTTGACCGAATTACTAGGGAAGCACAGAACAACACCAGTATTGCGAACTGATCAGTGTGAACAGGTTATTAATTGGATTGCAGATAATACTTCCAGTTACCTGGGCACCATCACCTCCGGTCTGTCTTCCACACGGTCAACTCTTAGTAGCCGTGAGTCTCGACCGCATACTCCTCCTCACCCTGATGCTCCTTCCTCCCACCATGCCGAGTGTCATCAGACAGCAACTGATCCCATACTTGGACAGTCTGAAGAGCTGTTTACTGGGCCATTTCCAGATTTTTGCCCCTCGCCTGCTCCGCTTGAAGTGGTGGAAGAGGAGATCCCATGTAGCGATGGCCAAATATTTGAACAGCCACGGCCACAGGAAGTCGACGCTGGCAATTTGTCACAAGAGGTGGACGGTGACGAGACACAATTGACATGAAGTGAGGAGGAGGATCGTGGTGCGCAAGTGGAAGAGGAGGAGGTGGTGGATGATCTAGTAACTGACCCAACGTGGCAGGAGGACACGCAGAGCGAGGCCAGCAGCACACAGGGTGAGGGAGGCAGAGTACCCCAACAGGCAGGAAGAAGCAATGTGGTGGCCGCACACAGAAGGCAGGCAACAGTTCCCCGTAACACCAACATGAGGGACGTTACCAGTACAACCTGTAGGTCTTCCAGAGTCTGGAATATTTTTAAAGACCCTGCTGATAACCCCAAAAAGGCCATTTGTACCACCTGCCATGCCAGCATCAGCAGGGGTGACAAAACTACCAGCCTGACCACCACCAGTATGATCAGGCACATGGCAGCAAAGCACCCGAGTTTGTGGGGTGAACCCCAGGGTCCACGACCAGTGTCAGCGGGTGTCACCACTGCTTCTTCCGCTGTTGTGCGAGCAATAGAACCCCCTGTTGTGTGTGCAAGGCAATCCCCTGTCCATACTGCATGCAGAGATGCCCCCTCCTCTCAGTCTTCACTTGCTATGGCAGTTTCTCAAGAAACAGCATCAACGTCCACGTCCACATCCACGTCCCACCGTAGCGTTCAATTGTCCATATCACAGACCTTTGAATGAAAGCGGAAATTCACAGCCAACGCCCCACAGGCCACAGTCCTAAATTCGCACATTTCACGACTTCTTACGTTGGAAACGCTGCCTTTTAGGCTGTTGGAGACGGAATCCTTCCACAACCTTATGGCGGTGGCCGTCCCTCGGTACTCGGTCCCCAGCCGACACTATTTTGCCCAGTGTGCCATCCCCGCACTACGCAAGCATGTGTCCCAAAACATCTGCCGTGCCCTCAACAACGCAGTTACTTGGAGAGTCCACTTGACAACGGACATGTGGACAAGTACTTGTGGCCAGGGACGGTACATCTCCCTGACGGCACACTAGGTAAACATAGTGGAAGCCGGGACCCAGTCGGACCTTGGGACGGAACACATCCTCCCCACACTGAGTTGCCCCCACAGTGTACAGCTCCTGCGCATCATGCTCCTCCTCCTCCTCATGTTCAGCCTCCCATCTGAACTCGCTAGCGGCAGAGGTCACAGTTCGTTGACCAACCAAGGCGTACTCGCGAGAGAGACGCAACTCCAATCCAGCAGAGGCAGGGGAACACTGTCAATGTTCTGTGACAGTTTTCTGAGACCCGCCCAGCTTACAGGCCCTGAGGCGCGGGGTACTCTCACAAGGAGTGGAAAGTTTCAAAAGATGGTGAGGGAGTACCTTGCCAACTGTACCAGCATCCTCCGTGATTCCTCTGTGCCTTTTAATTATTGGGTATCCAAGCTGGACACTTGGCATGAACTTGCTCTGTACGCCTTGGAGGTCCTGGCCTGCCCTGCCGCTAGCTTGTTATCGGAGCGTGTTTTTAGTGCCGCTGGGGGAATTATATCTGATAAGTGCACTCGCCTGTTAACTGACAATGCTGAGAAGCTGACCCTTATCAAAATGAAACATCAATAATTGGATATAATTATATAGAGAATGGCTCTTCAAACGAATCCATAAATTATCACATCCACACTGCGTTTAAGTGCAGAAAAATCAAAGAGATCCATTAATATGAAAACAAGGTTTTATTTAGTCAATCAATTAAAATGTCAGACCAGACTAAGTAATAAATACAACATATAATTAAAATAGAGGAACAGAGTGCCCAGTATAAGGGGAATAGCTCCTGCCCAGAATATAACAATAGTATCACATATAGTAGGCTCAGAAAATCAATAGAAATAGTTAATCATAATGGTCATGAGATATCAATATGTGCTGCAATTACATCTGCAAACTGACATTTAGGACAACCTAGCTAAAAAGACCTGCATGGGGTGTAAAATTAATCAGGGGACGCAAACCCCTTCAGGAAATGAAATAAGCCGCAATACATGAAAACCAGCTTAGTTAATATGAAATCCGTATATGCAGTGAATATTTAGAGCAGCAGGATTAGTTCAACCAATCATAATGAAATAAACATTTGGAATATATGAAGAGAATATCATGATTGATATAAGTAAAATCATGTACCTGATCCAGATTGAGCAAAAAGATGAGCCATAAATTAGAATGTGCAGAGACCCAGGCAGGATGCTGTCCCCCTTCACCCCGACGCGCGTTTCGCCCGCTTGCTTCTTCCGGGGGCGTGAACAAGGGCTGGATTGGGCCAGACTTCTCATCACCACCAAATGACAGCAGAATAACATAAAGTCAAATCCACTGTGTTGTTTCGGGAGGTGTATTCCCATGCACCGCTTCACACCCACACATGGGTATACGCTTCCACATTTCGGCTGTTTTTTGCTCTTCTCCTTATCCTCAGCCTTCACCACCACTACACCACCAGGGTGACTGTGGTCCATGTTGCCAGCATTGCAAGTTCTTCCGTCCTAATTTTTGGCAGCTTTTGCTTGGAAGGCATAGGCAAAGACTATGGGAGACCCACTCCCCCATAATGGGAATAATGCTTTTAATATGCTGTACTGCATGGCTCTTGTAAGGGGCATTAAAATCGTCTTGTTAAGCTACTGTGACCTCCACGTCTCTTCCACGGGGCATTGATATTGTCTTTTTATTCCAGTGCGACCTCCACCACTCTTCCAAGGGGCACTGATATTGTCTTTTTATTCCACTGCGACCTCCACCACTCTTCCAAGGGGCATTAAAACGGTCTTGTTAAACTACTCTGAACTCCACAGCTCTTCCACGGGGCATTGATATTGTCTTTTATTCCATTGCGACCTCCACCACTCTTCCAAGGGGCATTAAAACCATCTTGTTAAGCTACTGTTACCTCCACATCTCTCCCAAGGGGCATTAAAACTGTCTTTTTAAGCTACTGTGACCTCCACGTCTCTTCCACGGGGCATTGATATTGTCTTTTTATTCCACTGCGACCTCCACCACTCTTCCAAGGGGCATTGATATTGTCTTTTATTCCACTGCGACCTCCACCACTCTTCCAAGGGGCATTGATATTGTCTTTTTATTCCACTGCGACCTCCACCACTCTTCCAAGGGGCATTAAAACCGTCTTGTTAAGCTACTGTGACCTCCACGTCTCTTCCACGGGGCATTGATATTGTCTTTTTATTCCACTGCGACCTCCACCACTCTTCCAAGGGGCATTAAAACCGTCTTGTTAAGCTACTGTGACCTCCACGTCTCTTACACGGAGCATTGATATTGTCTTTTTATTCCACTGCGACCTCCACCACTCTTCCAAGGGGCATTGATATTGTCTTTTTATTCCACTGCGACCTCCACCACTCTTCCAAGGGGCATTGATATTGTCTTTTTATTCCACTGCGACCTCCACCACTCTTCCAAGGGGCATTAAAACCGTCTTGTTAAACCACTCTGAACTCATAGTTTTTGGAAAGCCTTCCATTCACTGCTTCGGCCAACAGTGTACTGGAGACCCAGTTGCTATAAATGGAAAAAACAGTTTAGTTAAGGCCCTCTGACCTCCATGTCACTTCCAAGGGGCATTGTAGTGCTTCGAAATTTTTGGTAGGCATTGCACTCACTGTATTGCAATTATTGGGGAGTGGGTCTCCCTTAGTGTTCGCCTATGCATTGAAAAGCAAAAGTTGACTAAAATTAGGAGGAAATGCAATGCCCGTTGGAAGAGTCATGGAGGTTAGAGTTCAGAATAGTTTAACAAGACGGTTTTAATGCCACTTGGAACAGACGTGGAGGTCACAGTAGCTTAACAAGACTGTTTTAATGCCCCTTGGAAGAGTGGTTGAGGGCGCAGTGGAATAAAAAGACAATATCAATGCCCCTTGGAAGAGACGTGGAGGTCACAGTAGCTTAACAAGACGGTTTTAATGCCCCTTGGAAGAGACGTGGAGGTCACAGTAGCTTAACAAGACGGTTTTAATGCCCCTTGGAAGAGTGGTGGAGGTTGCAGTGAAATAAAAAGACAATATCAATGCCCCCTGGAAGAGACGTGGAGGTCACAGTAGCTTAACAAGACAGTTTTAATGCCCCTTGGAAGAGACGTGGAGGTCACAGTAGCTTAACAAGACGGTTTTAATGCCCCTTGGAAGAGTGGTGGAGGTCGCAGTGGAATAAAAAGACAATATCAATGCCCCTTGGAAAAGTGGTGGAGGTCAAAGTAGCTTAACAAGACGGTTTTAATGCCCCTTGGAAAAGTGGTGGAGGTCGCAGTAGCTTAACAAGACGGTTTTAATGCCCCTTACAAGAGCCATACAGTACAGCATCTTAAAAATATTATTCCCATTATTGGGGATTGGGTCTCCCACAATCTTTGCTTATGCCTTCCAAGCAAAAGCTGACAAAAATAAAGACGGAGGAACTTTCAATAATGGCAACACGGACCACGGTCACCCTGCTGGTATAGTGGTGGTGGAGGCTGAGGATAAAGAGAAGAACATAAAACAGCCGAAATGAGGAAGCGTATACCCATGTGTGGGTGTGAAGCGGTGCATGTGAATACACCTCCCGAAATAACACAGCGGATTTGACTTTATGTTACTCTGCTGTCATTTGGTGGTGATGAGAAGTCTGGCCCAATCCAGCCCTTGTTCATTTTGATAAGGGTCAGCTTGTCAGCATTGTCAGTTGACAGGCGAGTGCGCTTGTCAGTTATAATTCCCCCAGCGGCACTAAAAACACGCTCCGATAACACGCTAGCAGCAGGGCAGGCCAGGACCTCCAAGGCGTACAGAGCGAGTTCATTCCATGTGTCCAGCTTGGATACCCAATAATTAAAAGGCACAGAGGAATCACAGAGGACGCTGGTACGGTCGGCAAGGTACTCCCTCACCATCTTTTGAAACTTTCCACTCCTTGTGAGAGTACCCCGCGCCTCAGGGTCTGTCCGAAGGGAGGGTCTGAGAAAACTGTCACAGAACGTTGACAGTGTTCCCTGCCTCTGCTGGATTGGAGTTGTGTCTCTCTCGCATGTACGCCTTGGTTGGGCAACGAACTGTAACCTCTGCCGCTAGCGTGTTCAGATGGGAATTTTTTTAACAGTTCTGCAGCAAGGGCCTTCTGGTACTGCCCCATTTTTGTAGACCTCTCCACCTCAGGAATAAGATAGTGAAAGTTCTCCTTGTAGCGGGGATCTAAAAGTGTCACCAACCAGTAATGACTGTCACCCAACATTTTGACAATGCGAGGGTCACGGTTAAGGCAGCGTAACATAAAGTCAGCCATGCGTGCCAGACTGGTAACGGGCAAGACTTCCGTGTCCTCACCAAGGTGATGACTGACCATGCTCTCCTCCTCCTCCTCCCCCCTGTCCTCAGGCCACCCACGCTGAACTGACGGTATCACAGTTGTACAGGTACTTCCGTCTACAGCGCATGATACAAGCTCCTGTTCTTCCTCCTCCTCCTCCTCTCCCTCATTGTTCCCCAATGCACGTTGGGATGAGATGAGGCTGGGCTGTTTGTAATCGACCGCTACTGCTTCTTGATCCATCTCATCATACTCTGGCTGCAATGCCTCCTCTTTAATTCTCTGCAGAGAGCGCTGCAAAAGACAGACAAGTGGAATGCTGACGCTAATGACGGCGTCATCGCCACTCACCATCTTGGTATACTCCTCAAAGTTTGTCAGGATGGTGCATATGTCAGATATCCAGGTCCACTCCTGAGGTCTTATGTGTGGAGTCTGACCTGAATATCGACGGCCTTGTTGCAGCTGGTACTCCACAACTGCTCTCTTCTGCTCACAAATCCTTTGCAACATGTGGAGGGTAGAGTTCCAACATGTGGGGACATCACACACCAGTCGGTGTGACGGAAGCTGCAAACGCTGTTGCAACACAGCAAGGGCAGCAAAAGCTGTAGCCGACTTGCGAAAATGAGCTGACAGGCGGTGTACTTTGACGAGCAGATCTGGCAACTCGGGGTACTAATTAAGAAACCGCTGAACCACGAGGTTAAGCACATGAGCCAGGCATGGTACGTGTGTGATCTCGCCTCGCCTCAGAGCCGCCACCAGGTTACGGCCATTGTCACACATGACCATGCCTGGATGTAGGTTCAGCGGTCTCAGCCACAGATCTGCCTGCTCTTTCACAGCTGTCCACAACTCTCAAGCAGTGTGAGGTTTATCACCTAAGCTTTTGAGTTTCAGCACAGCCTGTTGCCACTTGGCTGAGGCAGTACTGCAGTGCTTCCAGCTTGTAACTGATGTGGTGATATCTGAGATGGAGGCTGAACATGAGGAGGAGGAGGATGATGCGCAGGAGCTGTACACTGTGGGGGAAACTCTGACTGACATAGGGCCCGCAATCCTTGGTGTGGGGAGGATGTGTTCCGTCCCAAGGTCCGACTGGGTCCCAGCTTCCACTATGCTTACCCACTGTGCCATCAGGGAGATGTACCGTCCCTGGCAACAAGCACTGGTCCACGTGTCCGTTGTCAGGTGGACTCTCCCAGTAACTGCGTTGTTGAGGGCACGGCAGATGTTTTGAGACACGTGCTTGTGTAGTGCGGGGATGGCACACCGGGCAAAATACACTGTGTTCCAAATTATTATGCAAATAATATTTTCTCAGATTTTCCCAAATTACCTATATGAATTGCAGTCATTGTAATTTTCCAGTCAAATAACTATTACAATACAATTGAAAGGTTTTTGTACAAACTGCCTATGATAACAGTATATTTTTTTAAAAATAAAACACTCAAACTGCACTCAAAATGCATGTTCCAAATTATTATGCACAGCAGAGTTTTCAACCTTTTCATTTTAATAAAGAACAAAAAAATGGTCATTTTTGAAATTATAAGCATTAGAAGGTTATTAGAAACTGAAATGAAACAGTTTTCAACTCAAAACTTTATTCTAGGTGATGTTACATTTGCACATAGGACCCCTTGTTCGAAAGGAGCTTCTGAACTCTCTCATCCATTGAATTTGTCAGGCTTTGGATGGTTTCTGCTTCAATTGTTTTGCATGAGGACAGAATACCCTCCCAGAGCTGTTGCTTAGATGTGAACTGCCTCCCGCCATCATAGACACTCCTTTTGATGAAGCTCCAGAGGTTCTCAATTGGGTTGAGGTCAGGGGAGCATCTGGGCCACACCATAAGTTTGTACCATTTTATGCCCATAGCAGCCAGAGATGCAGATGTATTATGTGCAGGATGAGACGGTGCATTATCATGCATGAAAATGATCTTGCTGCGGAATACACGGTTCTTCTTCTTGAACCATGCCAGGAAGTGCTGTTTGAGAAACTCAACATACATTATGGAGTTCATCTTTACCCCATCAGGGTTCCTAAAGGGGCCGACAATCTCTCTCCCCATGATTCCAGCACAAAACATTACTCCACCTCCTCCTTGTTGGCGCCGTAGCCGTGTTTGCGTGGGGTGTCCATCAACCAGCCATCCTCCACTCCATCCATCTGGACCATCGAGCGTTGCACGGCACTCATCGGTGAACAAAACACTTTTGAAGTCAGTCTTCATGTATTGTTTGGGCCACTGGAGCCGTTTCTGCTTGTGTGCAGTGGATAGAGGAGGTCGACAGGACGGCTTACGCACAGCTGCAAACCTCTGAAGGACCCTGCATCTTGTTGTTCGGGGAACGTTGGAGGCAATAGCAGCTTCAAAAACTTGTCTGATGCTATGACAAGGCTTTTTTGCCACTGCTCTTTTAACCTGACGTAATTGCCTGCAGGAAAGAGTCCTCAATTTTCCCTTATCAGCACGCACACGTGTGTACTGTGAATCAGCTACATACTTCTTGATTGTGCGATGATCACGATGAAGTGTCTTGGCAATGTTGATTGTAGTCATGCCTTGACCTAAACATTCCACAATTTGTTGCTTCTCAGCAGCCGACACATCCTTTTTCTTTCCCATTTTGGCAGAAAATGTAGGCTGCTTAATAATGTGGGACAGCCTTCTTAAGTAGTCTTGCCTTTCATTGGACACACCTGCCAAACTATCTAGCACAGGTGTCTGCAATTGCTTACAGTGATATAAAGAGCCCTGACACACATCACCATCAATGAGTTTAACTGATAAACAAAAAAATTCTTACCTTATCACTCCTAAACACTTTTTGCATAATAATTTGGAACACAGTGTAGTGTCGGCTGGGGATCGAGTACCGAGGGACGGCCACCGCCATAAGGTTGTGGAAGGATTCCATCTCCACCAGCCTAAAAGGCAGCATTTCCAACGCAAGCAGTCGTGAAATGTGTGAATTTAGGACTGTGGCCTGTGGGGCGTTGACTGCGAATTTGCGCTTTCGTTCAAAGGTCTGGGATATGGACAATTGAACGCTGCGGTGGGACGTGGACGTTGATGCTGTTTCTTGAGAAACTGCCATAACAAGTGAAGACTGAGAGGAGGGGGCATCTTTGCATGCAGTATGTACAGGGGATTGCCTTGCACGCAGAACAGGGGGTTCTCTTACACGCGCAACAGCGGAAGAAGCAGTGGTGACACCCGCTGACACTGGTCGTGGACCCTGGGGTTAGCCCCACAAAGTCGGGTGCTTTGCTGACATGTGCCTGATCATGCTGGTGGTGGTCAGGCTGGTAGTTTTGTCACCCCTGCTGATGCTGGCCTGGTAGGTGGTACAAATGGCCTTTTTGGGGTTATCAGCAGAGTCTTTAAAAAAATTCCAGACTCTGGAAGACCTACCGGTCGTACTGGCAACGTCCCTCTTGGTGTTACGGGGAAAGGTTGCCCTCCTTCTGTCTATGGCCACCACACTGCTTCTTCCTGCCTGTTGGGGTACTCTGCCTCCCTCCCCCTGTGTGCTGCTGACCTCGCTCTGCGTGTCCTCTTGCCACGTTGGGTCAGTTACTAGATCATCCACCACCTCCTCCTCTTCCACTTCCGCACCACGGTCCTCCTCCTCACTTTGTGGCAATTGTGTCTCGTCATCGTCCACTTCTTGTGACAAATTGCCAGCGTCACCCTCCTGTGGCCGTGGCTGTTCAAACATTTGGCCATCGCTACATGGGATCTCCTCTTCCACCAAGTCAAGTGGAGCAGGCGAGGGGCCCAAATATGGAAATGGACCAGTGAACAGCTCTTCAGAGTGTCCGACTGTGGGATCAGTTGCTGTCTGATGACACTCGGCATGGTGGGAGGAAGGAGCATCAGGGTGAGGATGAGTATGCGGTCGAGACTCACGGCTACTAACACTTGACCGTGTGGAAGACAGACCGGAGGTGGTGGTGCCCAGGTGACTGGAAGTATTATCTGCTATCCAATTAATAACCTGTTCACACTGATCAGTTCACAATAGTGGTCTTGTTGTTGTGTGCTTCCCTAGTAATTAGGTCAAGAACTGGGAGCGAGAAGATGTGGCTGTTGGTTGTGGCACATTTTCACCTTGGCCACGGCCTCGTCCTCTGCGCGCACCATCACCAGAACGTCCAGTTCCACATCCCTTGCCACGCACCTTGCCCATTGTAAATGAAGTAAAATAGCTTACACTCACACTATCAATGGCAAAAGGGTAATAAAAAGGAGATTAGAACCGTGGAAGAGGAAAACCACAGTTCTATTTCTCTGGCCTACACCAGATTCTTTTAAACAGATATATTGGTGTCTGAACACTCACAGACACACTCAATTTTTTTTTTTTGGGTGGGGGGGAAATACCAAAAGGTTAATAAGATGGGTATTTGTACAGTCTGACTGAGGAAAAATAAAAACAAAACAGGATTTAGATGAAAAAAAAAGGATTTTTCCTGGCCCCTGAGACCTGGGGATAAGTCTAGCAATTTGACCAGCAGGAGCACACAGGACTGTAATGCAGTGTTTGTTGGTATAACCACTGCGTCTCCTATACAGCCTGCCTGCCTGCCTGATATCTGGGATGGATATTAGTCCTGAGGAGGACTGTTTGTTTGATTTGGCAGGCTTTAGAGACCCTACACTAACTATTTCGCAGTATAAATCTCTCCCTAGCTCTGCAGCACTGACCCTATGCTGTCTGATCCGGAGTAACTGTGTCCAAGATGACGGCGCCCGGTTTTAAATACTCGAGATGACGCTGTGCGGCCAGCCAATCACTGTAATGCCCACAAACAACATGGCTGCGGCATTACAGTGACTGGCTGGCAATCCCTGCATGTTCATTGGCTCTTTGGCTCTGTAAAGGGCGCCAAACATGCAAGGCGGAGACCCGAGCTCCCGCCCGAGTAACCCGGAAATGCTCGGTGCTCGCCGAACATCCCGAGTAGTGAGATGCTCGGGCGAGTACCGAGCAGTGTCGAGCATGCTTGCTCAACACTAATACAGAAAGCATGGCGTCACCATCGAGTACATCAACAAATCATATCCGAACACGGAGAACTGCATGTGTACCCCACATCGAGTCTATCCAGCAATACAGGTAGGCATCCAGCAATCTACACAATAGTGTCATTGAGTGTATTTAGAGTATATCTACAGTGTGTATTTCAGTTATTAGTGTTTATAAAAAATGTTAGCAATGCTTTTTCATATAATGTTTTAAAAAAAATAAATAAATAAATAATTAGTAGTCTCTTAATTTTCAACTCGTACTCCCGGTCCTTACAGGAAGAGTTTTCAGCAGGCTCTTCACTATCACAGGTAAGATTACAATGACAGGTACAGTCTTGCTCATCGTTATTGGCACCCATGAAGTTTAAGTACATAATGTGGAATATCTCTTGAAAAAAATCAATCAAGTGAAACAGTTTTTTTGTATAGAGCACTCGTGTTAAATACAAAAGAGCAAATGATAAACAATAATTTAAAACAAAAAACAATGGGAGGGAAAAATAGGAAAACCTTAAGCTTACTGTGTCACTGGTATTGGCTCCCTTTACATTAATTTAGTATGGAAACACAATTTGACTTGCCTGGGGTAAATCACAAAAGAAATTCACCTGTGATTAATTGTCGGTGCCAATGTGACATGAATTAGCCAATGAATGATGACTTCGCTGTTTTAAAAAGCCACATGGTAGGCTCTGTTCCTTAGTGATGAAGACAAAGGAGCTGTCTGACGACATCAAAACTGCTATTTTAGCAAACACAAGACTTCCAAAGGGTATAAAGCCATCTCCAAAGACCTTTGTACACTAGTTTCAACAGTGCGCAATGTTAGGCCAGTTTCACACATCTGCTTATCTCCGGTACATGAAAAAACGGTACTGGAGATATCCGTGTCCCCGAATGTGTCACACATGTGGCAACCATGTGCCGCATCAGAATCACACGGATGGCACATAGGAATCAGCGCTACAGTTAGCGCTGTTCCCAAGCGCCGGGTGCTGTACACTTCCCTCATCATGGTTCCTGCCGGCGTTGGGATCAGCACCAGAAGGGACAGTGATGAAGGTAGTGGTAGTCTGCTCCCGCAATGTCCCCACCTGTAAAAATAAGAATGAAATAATAAAATCCATATAGTCACCTCTCCTAGGTGTCCCCGCTGAAATCCATGCGACCACTGCTGCTGAGGAGCCGGGGAGAATGAGCCACTCCGGAGCTGCAGCTGAGGAGCGGTGTCCTGTCACTCACTGAGCGCAGCTCTGTCTCATTCTCCCCAGCTCCTTGGCAGCAGCGGTTGCATGGATTACAGCGGGGCACACCTAAGAGAGATGAGTACATGGATTTTATTATCTTATTCTTATTTTTACAGGTGGGGACAGAGCGGGAGCAGACTACCACTACCCTCATCATTGTCCCTGCTGGTGCTGATCGCAGCGCTGGCAGGGAACCATAATGAGGGCAGCGTTCAGCACCCGGCGCTTTGGAACAGCGCTAACTGTGGTACGTGTGGTACATTTTGCGGACTGTGTATCCACAAAAAAACGTACTTGTCTCCGTGTGGGACACACGGACACACGGTCCGTGAAACACACTGAGATGTGCACAGACCCATTCATTTGAATGGGCCTGAGTGTGTCAGTGTCTACGGTACGTGTGAAAACTGTCACCATTCATACCGGAGACACTGACATGTGAAAGCACCCTTATTTAGAAGCTTTCCAAACATGGAACCGTCAAGAACCTCACTGGACATGGGGGGAAGAGGAAGATTGACAAGAGATGTCTTGAAAAGTTGGTGCGACTGGTGGAAAAAACACTACGTCAAACATCCAAAGACCTGAAAGCCAACCTAGAACAGTCTGTGGTCATGGCTTCAACAAGTATCATATGCCGTACACGAAACCAAGCAGAGCTTTATGGGTGAAGGCCAAGAAATAAACCATTGCTGAAGAAAAGACATGAAAAGGACGACTGATCCTTGCCAAAGAGTACCTTGACAAACCACAATCCTACTGGGAAAATGTTCTGTGAACAGATGAAACAAAAATATAGCTTTTTGGCAATGCAAAGCAGCAGTTTGTTTACAGACGGTGCAATGAAGCTTATAAAGAAAAGAACACCTTACCAACAATTAAACATGTTAGAGGATCCATAATGCTGTGGCGTTGCTTTGCTGCATCTAGTACTGGAGGCCTTGACTGTATCACAGGAATCATGAAATCAGAGAATTATCAAGAGATTTTAGAGCGAAATGTCCTACCCAGTGTAAGAAAGCTTGGTTTGATTTGAAGATCATGGGTCCTCCAGCAAGACAATGACCCAAAGCACACATCCAAAAGTACAAAGGAATGGTTGAAAAATAAAAAATGGGCTGTTTTAAATTGGCCAGCAATGAGTCCTGACCTCAACCCCATTGAAAATCTTTGGGGTGAGCTGAAATCTGCCTTTGGTTAAAAAAAAAGAACCCTGCAAACATTCAAGAGCTTGAACAAACTGCAAAGGAAGAGTGGGAGAAATTTCCAGCTGAGAGGTGCAAGAAGCTTAGAGGTGGCTACAAGAAACGTTTGGAGGCTGTCAGCAATGTCAAAGGGTGTGCAACCAAGTATTAATTAGGGGTGCCTTTATTGCTGCACATGCTGTTTATTCAGCTTTTTCTTTGAAATTGCAACATGGAAATTGAAAAACAATGTTTAATTGAATTACTTTGGACCACTAGTTAAAAAATCCAGAGGATATAACTTTGATACATTTCCATTTATTTCTGAAGATACTGTACAGTCCATGAAAAAAATGAAGGGGTGCTAATAATGGTGAGCAGCACTGTACAGCCTCTATAATGAGAAGTCAAAATGTCAAATATTTTGTTGTAACAGAAGGAAGCTTGTTCACCGAAGGACTGCAGAGCAGATCATTATTAAGTGCCTGCATACAACAGTGAAGCATGGTGGAAGTTCCCTGCAAGTTTGGTGCTGCATTTCAGCAAACGGAGTTGGGGATTTGGTCAGGATTAATGGTGTTCTCAATGCTGAGAAATACAGACATATACTTATCCAGCACACAAAACCATCAGGGAGGCATGTGATTGACTCAAGATTTATTCTGCAGCGGAACAATGACCTCAGACATACAGTCAATGTCATTAGGAACTATTTTCAGTGCAAAAAAGAACAGGGATTCTCTTTAGTGATAATATGGCCCCACAGAGATTTGATTTCAACTTCGAGTCTGTGTGGGGTAACAAAGAGACAGGAGGATTTTTGCCAGATTACATTGACAATGATTAGTTCTCCAAGATGTTTGGAACAACCTCCCTGCAAAGTTCCTTCAAAAACTGTGCTCAAGTGTAGCTGGAAGAATTGACGCTAGAAGAATCGATGCAGTTTGGAAAGTAAAGGGTGAGTCACACCAAGTATTTTTTTTTTTTTTTCAAAAAAGCTATCATTTTTTTTGCATAATGAGCTTTTCTTTTTAATGGTTTTATTTTGGGGTACCAATAACTATAAAAAGCAGCTAATCCAGTGACATGTTTGTTTTATTTTTTCAAGCTGTTGTGCCTGCTTATTTCACACAAGAGGCACATATACAGGTAAGCTTGCCAGAACAAAAAAATTGGTACCAACTCGGTTGAGGGAGACCTTTTCCTCTGTTGAATTCCTAAATTGCTGCAGTAGCTCTTGTTCACAGCATCTATGTAGTTAAACAAAAGAGATTGTCAGAACCAGACATTATAGGATAGCAACTCTTAGAAATAGCACCTGCTGGTGATGGCATCCCAGAACTCCTGTGCCTGCACTTCTCCGTGATATAGTATTACCAGTATCATTCTTGGGAATGACACATGCACGGCAACATATTGCATCATGGGGTTAATTAAAAATAAGACCAAAGATTTTTTTTTAGACCCAAGTTAAAATATGCCATGTTGGATACGTAGACAACACTATATATCTGTATTAATGTATTTTACATATAAATACAAATTTAGAAGACAACTTGGGACAAATGTCACTATGTTTATGTGCTAAGAATTCATCGTATTTGTATGGTGTGGATGCAGGGCAGAATTAATGCTGATGGGAGGCCACTGGAAAAAGACGGATTTTGGTAAGACCTTACCTGTAAAATTCTTTTCAGCGAAGGAAGGAAGGGAGACACAGATCCATTACTAGTGGGTAGGCGTAGCCCCACAGGGATAGTTCACCTCAGATTAGAAAAAGTGACGACCGGCCCCTCCAGCTTAGGCTCCTCCTACTCCCATGTTCCTCAGTCCGTACACAAGCTAAGGAAGAGCAGACAACACCAGCAGAACAACACAACCCCTTCTGAAAGATCAGAAATGCGAGAGAACAGGTTATGCATATAACAGAAAAAACACACAGTCCCAGGCACTACTCACTGGACCTGACAACTGCGATGAGCTGGCAATGCTGGAACAGAGCCCTAGCGCGCCGACCCCCGCCCAGATGACCGCCACCAGAGAGGAGTCACGCCGCATCTGGAAAACAATAATGCACTTCTGCCCTGGGAGGGTGCTGTGTCTCCCTTCCTTCCTTCGCTGAAAAGGATTTTACAGGTAAGGTCTTACCAAAATCCGTCTTTCAGCAGCAGAAGGGAAGGAAGGGAGACACAGATCCATTACTAGTGGAACGTCCCAAAGCAGTCCAGAACTCAAGGATGGGAAATAGTGGCAGAATCGCCAACACCCCAACAACTTAGTCAAGTGCGCAACAAGCGCCGAAAAGGAGATAAAGAGATAACCTAAACCACCGCCGCCTGCAGGAACCTGCGTCCCAAGGCCGCATCGGCGGAAGCACTCACGTCCACTTTATAAAATTTAGTAAAAGTGTGGACGGAGCGCCAGGTAGCCGCCCGGCAGCGCAGCCGAGGCCCCCTGATGAAAAGCCCACGACGAACCAACAGCTCTCGTGGAATGAGCTCGAACCTTAACCGGACAAGGCTCGCCCTTGAGCCGGTACGCCTCCAGGATAGACGAGCGTAACCACCGAGCTATAGTGTCCTTGGAAGCCCGCTGACCACGCCGACGACCAGCAGGAATCACAAAAAGAGAGTCCGACTTCCGAAACCCTTGGGTGATTGAAAGATAGAACTTCAATGCTCGCACCAAATCCAACGAGTGCAAGGCCCGCTCCTTTGGACTCTTCGGTTTCGGACAGAGGGAGGGCAACACGATATCCTGATTGACGTGGAAACTCGATACCAACTTAGGCAAAAAATCGCCACCGGTACGAAGCACCACACGATCCGAGTGGAATTCCAGGAAAGGGGGCAAGCAAGACAGTGCTGCCAACTCAGAAACCCTTCTCAAGGAGGTGACCGCCACCAGGAAGGCCACCTTCCAAGAAAGCAAGTAAAGCGCAGCTGAATCCAAAGGCTCAAACGGCCCATGTTGAAGAGCCAAGACTAGATTGAGCCGCCAAGGAGCCAAAAACGCCCTCCGAGGCGGAAACTGACGTGCAATCCCACGAAAAAACGAACGCACATCTCTGCGCGAGGCAATAGCCTTCCGAAAAAGTACAGACAGTGCAGATACCTGACCCCGCAAGGTACTAACTGCCAGACCCTTGACCAAACCACATTGCAGAAAGGCTTAAGAAGTTGGGAATGGAAAAAACCCTTGAGTTTCTTGATGAACCAGAACACCATGAATTGAAGGCCTCCCAAGTTCTGTGATAAATCCTAGCCGTAGCTGGACCTCTGGCCGCCAGCAAGGTGGCAATGACATCGGCTGAAAACCCACGACGGGTCAAGATCTCGGGCTCAAGAGCCAAACGAAGAGACTTCAAGTCCGGATGGATAAAGGGCCCCTGGGTTAACAGGTCCGGACGAAGAGGCAGTGGAAACGGAGGCGCCGCCAGAAGAGACATCAGCGTTGAATACCACGCTCTCCTCGGCCAATCCGCCGCCACCAAAATCGCCGAGATCTGTTCGAGTTTGATTCGCCGGAGCACTAGAGGGAGTAAGCATACCGGCGGAAACACGTAGATCAGCTCGAACTGGTCCCACGGGGCCACTAGAGCATCTACCGCCACAGCTTCCGGGTCCCTGTACCTGGACATGAAGGTCGTGATCCTGGCGTTCAACCTGGATGCCATAAAGTCCACTTGTGGAGTCCCCCAACGGCACAGCAGTGCAAAAACTTCCGGATGAAGGCTCCATCCTCCGGAATCCACCTGCTCGCGACAGAGGAAGTCCGCCGTGATATTCAGCGTTCCTGGGATGTGAATCGCGGATATGGCTGGAACCCTGGACTCGGCCCAAACCAGGATCCGAGAGACCTCCATCATGAGTCTGGAACTCCTCGTCCCGCCCTGATGGTTGATATACGCAACAGCTGTCGCATTGTCCGTCTGAATCCGGACCGGCAGACCGCTCAAAGGGACCGTCCAATGTCGGAGACAGAGAAAAAATGCTCTCAACTCCAGGATGTTGATCGGCAGAGACGACTCCTCTGACGACCAGACCCCCTGAACCCAGAGATCGTTCCAAACCCCCCCCAGCCAGACAGGCTGGCATCGGTGGTAAAGACCGACCACCGTGGGAGGAGGAAGGATTTCCCCAGGGATAAGGCCTCCGGACATAACCACCATCCAAGAGACTCTCGCACCCTGCGGGAGATACCGACACAGCGATCCAGCGAAGCTGGCGATCGATCCCAACGGGTCACAATAAGATCTTGGAGACCCCGGGAATGAAATTGTGCAAACGGTACTGCTTCCATTGCCGCCACCATCAGACCCATAAGGCGCATACACTCCCGAAGGGACATCGTCATCGCCGACCTCCTAGCCTGGACATGGTGACGAAGGTTCGCTTGTTTGTCCAGAGGTAGGGACACCGCTGCCCGTACCGTGTCAAAATGCATCCCCAAGAACAGGATTGACTGCGAAGGCTCCAAAGACGACTTCTTCCAATTGACCAGCCACCCGAAGTCCTCCAGGTGCTGAAAGGAGAGATCGTGGGCTGTCACCGCCTCCTCCGCTGTGGGCGACACAATTAATAGGTCGACCAGGTAGGGGAGAATTGCAACTCCTTGCCTTCGAAGGAGCGCCATGAGCGGCGCCAGAATCTTTGTAAAAACCCTGGGTGCCGAGGCCAACTCGAATGGTAGGGCCACAACCTGGTAATGGGCCTGACCTATGGCGAAACGCAGGAAACGCTGGTGAGCCCTGCCGATAGGGACATGAAAATAGGCATCGCGGATGTCAATCGACACCAAGAAATTGTACTGTGACAGGGCCGCCACGACAGAGCGAAGAGACTCCCTACGGAATTTCCGGGTCCGGACATAAAAATTCAAATCCTTGAGGTCCAGAATGGGGCGAAACTTTTCCTCCTTTTTGGGGACCACAAAAAGGTTGGAGTAAAACCTCCTTTCCCGGTCCTCCGGCGGAACCGGAACCACCACACCCTGCTGCAGAAGGGTGTCGATCTCCCGCAGCAGAGCGGCAGCCAGCTTGGGCTCGGACGGGATGCGTGACTGGCGAAACCTATCCGGGAGTCGGGAATGAAACTCTATGAAATAGCCTGCCGACATAACCCGCGTCACACAGGCGTCCGATATGTGGGACGCCCAAAACGACCCGAATTGTAGCAGACGACCTCCCACCCTAGAGCCCTCGGGTGGGTTCCTGGTGTCAGTCCGCCTTATCGGGCTTTTTGTCAACCTCCCGTTTGTCCTGACGGAAGTGTTGTTTCCAGGGAGTACGGGATTTCTGGGTGGTCTTTTTCCCGGAAGACGAGGTATGACCCGATCTCCAAGAGGGCTGACGGAACCGTCCCCTGGGCCGAAAGGACCGGCGACCACTACCTGCAATTGACTTGCCAGATGTAGAAGCCGCTACCTTCCGCTGCGGCAAAGCCGAATCCTTGGCCTTTGCCTTGGCAATCAGCTCCGTGAGGTCTGAACCAAAAAGCAGACCGCCCTTGTACGCCAGACTCCGCAAACCTTGTTTGGATACTGCGTCTCCAGTCCACTATTTAAGCCACAGTGCTCTCCTGACTGTGACGGCCGAGGATTGAGCCCTGGACAGAACCGAAGTAGTATCCAGCACTGCATCCCTGCCATATCGGGCCGCCTCTTCCAAAAGCTGGAAGAGTCTTTCCACTTCAGACGGCGGATCCAACCACCGCAGAGAAGCCTCACCAGCCCACATGGCCCCCAAGGCCGCTCGGAGTCCATGACCCGCGGCCTCGTAGATGGAACTCCGTCCTTCTGTCTAGCGGTTCCTGTAGACTCGCCTTCCCTTTAACAGGAAGCAAGGAGGATTTGCTCAGCTGAGACAATGGCACGTCCGCTACAGGAGAGGGGACCCAATTAGCGATAGTCTCCGTGGAGCAGGGATACAGGGCATCAAAGAACCACAACCCCTGGAAGCATTTATCCGGACACAGGCGTTCTTTCTCCACCGCCTCGTTAAGTTCATCATGCGCCGGCAGTGTTGGACGAGCCCGACGCGACTCCTGATACAGACGGGCCGACTTGCCAGGCCTCGTCACCTCTTCAGACAGCTGTAACGCTTCCCGCATGGCTCCAATAAGAGCATCCACGTGGCCTGCCTCGTGACGCCGGATGGGACTTAGCTGATACCCAATGACCCAGGAGGTTAGACAGACTGTCTATGGAGCGAGTGAGCGCCTCCACTTTAACATCACTGAGACCCCCGACAAGTGTCGAACCTGATGCCGTCGAAGACCCCGGCGCATCAGATACACGTGACCGATCCTGAAGCGGGCCGGGAGAGAGGTCCGCGCCCCCTGGTCCGACATGCCCCCCACGCAGCTGCGAGCGTCGCGGATAAGGCGGTAATAACCCTTTACAATGGGTACAGTAACCGGGAATGTGTGATTCCGTTATCACAGCCTGTTCCCCCACAAAAAATTCACCAAGCACTGAAGGGTTAAAGCTTCTCCTTAGAGGGAGAAAAAACGACCCCAGCTCTGCAGTAACAAAGGTTAACCTGTTACAGAAAGGGTTAACTGTTCTGATAAGGCCAGACCCCCAGAAGGGGTTAATGCTGCTGACCACGCAAAGCACCTTTGCCTTAAAAGGTCAGAGGTGTGCGTTCAGCAGAGAAGCAGCAGCGCTCTGCGCTGCAATGGTGAGAAAAAACAAAGGAATCTTCTGCCTTAAGAGACAAAAGTGACTCACCAGCTGGCCGCGTTGTTCCTGGAGCCTGTGTGTGTGAGGGGGGAGCAGGGAGCAGGGAGAAGGAGGTAAGAGAAGGGGGGGGTGGGGACAGCTTCAGCACGCGCTTTTCGGGGCTTCCTGCTTGAGGCTATGATGGCAGGCAGCCAAGAGCGCGAAGCCACGCCCCCCAACACTAACGGGCCTCTGTCCCTGCTCCCCTGCCACCCGGGGAAGAGGAGAGGGCTGTGCATCACCAGCTACTGTTCTCTGTGCTCAGCCAGTCATGGAATCTGCCCGCATGTGGGTCTCTGAGGGTCTTGTGATTCCGGCTCGGGGTGCGGCAGGAAGGAAGCACCCGTCTCCTCAGCAGTCAGGGCTTTACACCGGGGTGCAGTACCCCTCTGCCTGCAAGGACAAAAAGGCAGTCACCATTCTGTCAGTAACAGCGGCTGCCGCGGCTGCCGCTGAAGCACTCCACACACACAGAGCACTTACCCAGCTGAGCGCCACAGGGACCCCCAGGGATGTGTGGCGCCATGGCCCTTCGCCCCCCCCCACGGCGGAGCGCGCAGGGACCCCACATGAGCGGTGTGCGTCTCCGCCAGGGAGCGCCCTGCATCCCCCGGGGCCAGCAGGGTTCTGCGGGGACCTCCTTAGGGGGTACGCAGATCCGTCAGGGGAGGGCCAGGGGTCCCAGCAGCGCTGAGACCCCCTGAGACCTCTAGACCACGGGGGGTCCAGGTCTCCTGGTAAAAATAAAAAATTCTTCTGAGGAGCTGCAAAGGCAGCGACTATCCTCTGCGACCTCAAATTTTAGACTGAGGAACATGGGAGTAGGAGGAGCCTAAGCTGGAGGGGCCGGTCGTCACTTTTTCTAATCTGAGGTGAACTATCCTGTGGGGCTACGCCTACCCACTAGTAATGGATCTGTGTCTCCCTTCCTTCCCTTATGCTGCTGAAAATATGGTTGAGAACAACTTCTCATGTTAAACTTATAATTCTAATAATTTTTCCTGCCATGATGATAGCATTATTATCCATATTTTTCTAATGACATACACTGTGTTTTACCCCTTCAATAACACTTTCAATCTTGGTGTAGAAGATAGATTAATATAGACTAATATAATGCTGGAAACAGACAGTGAACACTCAGTTGTTTGGATAATTTTTAAACAGGGTATAGTGAATGCCCATATACAATTGCCCCTTTTGCCTCACCTAAAATTTGTTGATGCCCATTTAAAAACATTTAACACATCCTAGGTATGAAAAATACCTGAAAAGAATGAATGTTCGTTTATGGACAATTCTCCACAATACAATGTACTCAGCAGGTCAAACAAAGCTATAGAGCTTGATTCATCTCTGTCCCGTCACATCTTTTTCTTGTGTCCCTTCCCCCCAATTTATTATCATTCCCTTTATGATTGATTGGCTCGTAGCCCAGAACACAGTATATCTGGTCCTGTTAAAACATTCCAAGATTACGTCCTATCTAGGTAATGCAAACCAAAACTTCCTCCGACGATTATAGCGCAATCAGAGGGACACATGCTCTGCTTTCACCATTATATCTTTGATCTTCACAAAACTGATGTTTTTGAAGACATTATATTTATTTAAAAGTGTCAGGAAAGGCAACAGATGTCTTATGTCATTATTATAATACAAAGAACAATCCTTCATGTTCCCCCAAAGTGTGCATCAAACCATGATTTGTGATGTGCACGTAGGACTGCAGAAACAATAAATTGCAATATGTCCCTTGCCTTCTATAAATCTGAACCTTGTATTTATTTATCATTTTAAATGAAACCATAAAAAGAGAAATAATTGAGAGAGGAACACTCTGGGTCAGTACATAGAGAAATAGCAATTATTCCGATCCTGCTAATATCCCACAAGAAACAAAATTTGCAAATCTTACTCCTAACCAGTGCCTAGCTTTGCACTTATGAACAGCAACAAACCAGAAACAGTCCAGCCAACAAATGGGTGTTTCTGGTTTGGCTAATATTCTGAGTCATGTTTCAAAGCCCTTCACGTGGTTGGATATTGACTATAGGTGACACTAACGTTTTCTCCCTTCACGGGGAGAGCTACAGTGGCATGTAAAAGTTTGGGCATCCCTGGTCAAAATTACTGTTATTGTGAGCAGTTAAGCAAGTTGAAGATTAAATGATCTCTAAAAGGGCTAAAGTTAAAGATGACACATTTCCTTTGTATTTTAGGCTAAATATATATATATATATATATATATATATATATATATATATATATATAATTTTTTATATTTTAGAAATTACAAAAAGGAAAATGGGTCAATGCAAAAGTTTGGGCACCCTTGGAGATTTGTGTGCTCATACAACTTTGACCAAGGTTTCAGACTTTAACTAGCCTGTTAGGGTTATGGATTGTTTACTATCATCATTAGGAAAGCCCAGGTGATGCAAATTTCCCAGCTTTATAAAAACCCAGCTTCTCCAAACCTTGTGCCAAAAAATAGCTGCCTAGCACTCTGAAAATAAAAATGGTGGAGGCCCACAAAGCAGGAGAAGGCTATAAGAAGATAACAGAGTTTTCAAGTTGCCTTTCCTCAATTTGAAATGTAATTAAGAAATGGCAATTACCAGGAACAGTGGAGGTCAAGATAAGGTCTGGAAGACCAAGCAAAATTTCAGTGACAGCTGCTCGTAGGATTGCTACAGAGGCAAATCAAAACCCCCGCTTGACTGCAAAAGACCTTCAGAAAGATTTAGCAGACTCTGGAGTTGTGGTATATTGTTCTACTGTTCGGAGACACCTGCATAAATATGGCCTTCATAGAATAGTCATCAGAATGAAACCTCTCCTGCTTCCTCACCATAAAATTCAGTGTCGGAAGTATGCAAAATAATATCTAAACAAGCCTGATGCATTTTGGAAGTAAGTTCTGTGGACCGATGAGGTTAAAATAGAACTCTTTGGCCACAATGATCAAAGGTATGTGTGGAGAAAAAAGGTACAATTTCAGGAAAAGAACATCTCGCCAACCATTAAGCATGGGGGTGGATCAGTCATGCTTTCGGGTTGTGTTACAGTCAATGGCACTGGGAACATTTCACGAGTAGAGGGAAGAATGGATTCAATGAAATTTCAACAAATTCTTGATGCAAACATAACACCATCTGTAAAAAAGCTGAAGAGGATGGCCTTTACAAAGGAATAATGACTCTAAAAAACACGTCAAAATTCACAATAGGCCAGCTCAAAAGGTGCAAGCTGAATGTTTTTCAATGACCCTCACAGCCCCCTGATCTGAACATCATTGAAAATCTGTGGCTAGACCTCAAAACAGCTGTGCATGCAAGACGACCCAGGAAACTCAAAGTACTGGAAGAATTTTCTAAGAAAGGATGGATGAAAATCCCTCAAACAAGAATTGGAAAACTCTTGTCTGACTACAAAAAGCATTTATAAGCTGTGATACTTTCAAAAGGGGGTGATACTAGGTACTAACCACGCAGGATGCCTAAACTTTTGCATTGGCCAATTTTCCTTTTTGCAATTTTTAAAATGTAAAAGATGACAATATGTATATATATATATTTTGCCTAAAATTCAAAGGAAATGTGTCATCTTTAACTTTAGACCTTTTGGAGATCATTTTATCTTCAAATTGCTTAACTGTTCACAATAACAGTAATTTTCACAGGGTTTCCCAAACTCTTATATGCTACTATATCGCTGTATATTGTACAGACTGTTTCATCACAAAGCATGCATATATCAGAAATATAAATAAGAATGATACGTCTTGCTTTTCTATAGCACAAAATATCTGTTCAACCAATGCACAGGTGCTTTGTGCTTCCTTGGCATGGCCAAATAGTTCAGTGAACCTTTCTACCTATTTGCTTTCCCATCTATCACTGCCTCGATCTTCCTGGATTGACAGCTCTGGCTTATGAAAGGGGTGGAGATAGGTGAAAAACACATACAGTATGTTTCAGACTATAAGACGCACTTTTTTCCTCCAAAATTTTGGAGGAAAATGGGGGGTGCGTCTTATAGTCCGAATGTTGCTGGGGGGGTATATATACATATATATATACTGTGTGGGGGGAGCGGTTGCGGTGGAGGAGCGGGACACAGGAGGCAGCTGCCGCCTGCTGCAGCCTACACTGTCCCCGCTGCTAAAGAAAATGAATATTCACTGCTCCCCACGCCCGTAGGCATGGGGTGCACTGAATATTCATGCTCCTTAATAGCGTCACAGTGTATCAGCAGCGCGGCTCCTGCTGCTGCCGGGCGATCGCGTGTGCCCACTATTAAAAGGCATGAATACTCACCCCCTCTCCACGCCCATGCGTGGGGAGCAGTGACTTCCGGCAGCTGATCTCTCCTTGTGAGCCGCGCATGGCAGTGACGCCATGCGCGGCTCACATGGAGAGATCAGTGCGGGCAGACAGGTCACAGCGCTGGATGAGAGACAAGAGAGGTGAGTAGGACTGTTTATTTTTTTATGTGCAGCGTGATGGGGAATAGGGGGACCATGCATACCAGGGTAAGGATGAGGGGGATCATACATACCAGGATAAGGATGAGGGGACCATACATACCAGGATAAGGATGATGGAGCCATACATACCAGTATAAGGATGAGGGGGATTATACATACCAGTATAAGGATGAGGGGGTCATGCATATCAGGATAAGGATGAGGGGACCATGCATACCAGGATAAGGATGAGGGGTGCCATGCATACCAGGATAGGGATGAGGGGTGCCATGCATACCAGGATAGGAATGAGGGGTGCCATGCATACCAGGATAGGGATGAGGGGTGCCATGCATACCAGAATAACAATGAGGGGTGCCATGCATATCAGGATGGAGGGGGTGCCATGCATACCAGGATGGGGATGGGGGCCACGTATAATAGAAAGGGGGGGCATATCTACCAGGATGGGGGATACTATCAGAATTGGGGGACATTACCCCTATACCAGTGTCAGCAGCAGACCCCTCCCCCTTAACAGTGCATCATGACCACAATTTTTGCTTAAATTTTTTTTTCTATTTTCCTCCTCTAAACCTAGGTGTGTCTTATGGTCCAAAAAATACGGTAGGTAAAAAGGTGCACTGAACTGTTTGGCTATGCCAAGGATGCGCCAAGTGCATGTGCTTAGTTTGAATAGTCATTTTGTGATGAAAGACTAACTTTAAGGCTGTGTTGAATTTAATTTTATGTGCTAGTAGGAGATTGTCTTATTTATTCAAACATGCATGTTGGTCGATTTTTTCAGCAGCTGTCCGGGTGACTGGTCTCAAGATGATCTTGGAGGTGAAGATGCTGGATGTTGAGGTCCTGGGCTGCTGTGAGGCCAGTTGGATGTACTGCCAAATTCTCTGAAACGCCTTTGGAGACCGCTTATGGTAGAGAAATGAACATTCAATTCACGGGCAACAGCTCTGGTGGACTTTCCTGCAGTCAGAATGCTAATTGCATCCTGCCTCAAAACTTGCGACATCTGTGGCATTGTGCTGTGTGATACAACTGCACATTTCAGAATGGCCTTTTATTGTGGCACACACCTGAGCAATAGTCATGCTGTCTAATCAGCATCTCAATATGCCACAACTGTGAGGTGGATGGATTATCTCAGAAAAGTGCTCACTAACACAAGCTGGACAAATTAGTGAACAATATTTGAGAGAAAAAGGCTTTTTGTGCATATAGAAAAAGTCTTAGATCTTTGAGTTCAGCTCATGAAAAATGGGAGCAAAAACAAAAGTGTTGCGTTTATATTTTTGCTCAGTGTACATTGCAAACCTGATTTCCCAGATTAAAATGACAATTGTACCAAACACTGATGCCTATAACCCATAAACCCTTTTTATTGTTCAATTTTATTATACTTATGCTTCTTTTAGCACCTGTCTTGTTTCGGGGAAAAAAAGGATACACCTACAAATAGACACAAGTTGCAACAAGCAGATAACTAGAAGGCTACAAAGAAACAGCAGTAGCTAATATGCTAAGACATAGTGTTCATTCAGAGAAGATAAAGTTCAAAGTTCTGTGTGGGATGTAGTCAGAAATATTTTTTTATGAGAGGAAATGTTATTCTGTATTGATAATCCATTATGGTATACAATCTCGAACCAAGTAATACTATGATAGCTGGAACAGGAACAGAGGACTAGACGTTACTTTGTGTGGGTTTTATTATCAGCCAACTTCATATACAACTTTGAATGGATATCACAATTTGTAGTCATAGCTATAAATACTTGAAAGGGAGAAATGTCAGCGGCACCAAGCGTTCACAGGTGCAGAGCAGCAACACCTTAGTAAGAAAGATCACTCTGGGCAACGGGAGTATATGGTGGTCCTGGGCTTAGAAGTCATAATGCAGTCAAGCGAAAAAAAGAGAGAAAAAGCCACACTCACCACTCCGTGATAAAATAGTCCTTTACACTGTGTTCCAAATTATTATGCAAATAATATTTTCTCAGATTTTCCCAAATTACCTATATGAATTGCAGTCAGTTATTTGACTGGAAAATTACAATATTAGAGATTGAAAGGTTTTTGTACAAACTGCCTATGATAACAGTATACTTTTTAAAAAAATAAAAAACTCAAACTTCACTCAAAATGCATGTTCCAAATTATTATGCACAGCAGAGTTTTCAACCTTTTCATTTTAATAAAGAACAAAAAAATGGTCATTTTTGAAATGATAAGCATTAGCAGGTTATTACAAACTGAAATCAAACCGTTTTCAACTCAAAACTTTATTGTAGGTGATGTTACATTTGCACATAGGACCCCTTGTTCGAAAGGAGCTTCTGAACTCTCTCGTCCATTGAATTTGTCAGGTTTTGGATGGTTTCTGCTTTAATTGTTTTGCATGACGACAGAATACCCTCCCAGAGCTGTTGCTTAGATGTGAACTGCCTCTCGCCATCATAGACACTCCTTTTGATGATGCTCCAGAGGTTCTCAATTGGGTTGAGGTCAGGGGAGCATGGGTGCCACACCATAAGTTTGTCCCCTTTTATGCCCATAGCAACCAGAGATGCAGATGTGTTATGTGCAGCATGAGACGGGGCATTATCATGCATGAAAATGATCTTGCTGCGGAATGCACGGTTCTTCTTCTTGAACCATGGAAGGAAGTGCTGTTTGAGAAACTCAACATACATTACGGAGTTCATCTTTACCCCTTCAGGGATCCTAAAAGGGCCGACAATCTCTCTCCCCATGATTCCAGCCCAAAACATTACTCCACCTCCTCCTTGTTAGCCCCGTAGCCGTGTTTGCATGGGGTGTCCATCAACCAGCCATCCTCCACTCCATCCATCTGGACCATCGAGATAATTTCATGCATGATAATGCCCCGTCTCATGCTGCACATAACACCAGGAGCTGGTAACAGCGGGAGGTTACGGTCTTCCACCTCCGCGGACCAGTCCCAGACCGCACGTCCATACACCCATTCGGGTGTGGGGGCTGATGGCTCTTGAAGGGGGCCTAGGAGCAGGTCTTCCTCATTAGCGCCCGGGGTAGAAGGCTCCAGGACCAGGTGCGGAGCGGGCGCATGCGCGCCGGGTACGGAGGTTCCGGCAGGGGGCCCAGGAGCAGATCACAGCTTTCAGCGCCCGGGACAGGGAGTTCCACCAGGGGGCCCAGGAGCAGGTTAGCGCTTTCAGCGCCCGGGACAGGGAGTCTTCTCTTACCTGCTCCCGCGGCCGCTCCTGTGCTGCACGCTGCCTCCTGGTTCTGGTCAGGCTCCACCGGGGCTAGGGCGCTGCTGGTCACTTGCAGCACTGACTGCTGCCAGGTCACCAACTTCTCCATCAGCTCTGCTCTCCAGGCAACAATCGCAGCTTGCTGGGCCTCTTCCATCCTCCTGCCCAGTTCCTGCATTTCGTCACGGATGAAGCTGGTGTCCTCCAGGGACAACTTTGCTAGCATCCCCTCCACGGTGAGGGGTTCTGCCGCGGGCTGCAGACCACAAGATGGAGCTTCAGGCTGACCTCTCTCCATTTTGCCTGCTGGGTGTGGTCTGTCTTGACTGCTTGAGACCACACCCTGTCTCCCAGTTTTCTTCTTTTTTCCTCTCCCCTTTCTGGGGCGGTCCCATGGCTGCTTGCTGTCGGCCACACCTGGGGGCAGCTCCCCCACCTTAATGGACACATCCACATTCATGGTTACTGCTGCTTGGGGCGTGCTCCACTTTTAGCGCCATTCTGGGACCCGGCCCACGATGGGAGGTTCTATGTTGTCCTTGATAACGCACATAATGGCGCCCGTTCTTCTGGGGCGGGCGCCACATTCAGTATAGAACACAGTCTCTAGGCGCACAATACCCGGTGATAACGGGTGGGTTCATATCCTGTTCGTGACGCCAAAATGACGAGCCCCCTGGGCCATGGGGTACTCTGTGCCGGGCCGGTCGTTGCTAGGGGAGATATCACAGTGGCGGTGACCCGGTCCGTGACCCACGGCGGTCAATGAAAAGGGGAATATTTACAGGGGATTTATAGTTTCTATATACAGTTCGTGACGCCACCTGTGGTATGCGGCTATATGGAGCCACCGCTGCGATGCAGAACCTCTGGGGCCGATGTTAATGCAGCAGAGTTGGTTCAGCTCTCCACAGGTAGAGCTTAGCTCCAGGGCTGTGCTGAGATGTTATGGATGTTGCGGTGTAGTGCAGGGGGTGATGGCGCAGCACTAACTTCACAGAGACAGTGGGGTGCAGTCTTCAGAGTTTACTCACAGTTGTTAAGTTCCTCAGGTTGCACTGTTCAGCTTACAGCCTCCCACATCGCGCTGCATTCACCAGGCAGGGGTTCAGCAAACTCCCAGGTGTTTCAAGAGTGCCTGACAGGACCCCGTTCTGTGTGTTCCATCTGGCCATCTCCCTACACCTCACACCCAGTGTCCCAATCCAGTGGCCGCGGACCTTGTCGGGCGACGTCTTCTCTGTCCCCTGGGTCCTCTATGGCTACCCTCTTGGTAAGACTGATGTGGACTGTGGCTGCAGTACTTGAAATACTACAGCCTCCGGTTTCCTAGTTGAGACTTGAAGTGCTCTGCTAGGTTAGGGACTGGTCCCCTCTGTGCGACCTGACCCCTCCACTGCCTGGCAGATTCGGGCGGACGGGTGGCCTCCAGCACTGCCCGGACCCCTGGGGTCCCTTCCACGTTCCTGGAGCCTTTCCTGCTCCTCTCTCTCTCTCTCCAGTTCTGGGCCTCTCCCCAGGCCCTCCTCCTGAGCAGAGCTCCTACAGAGCTCCTGCTCCCAACTCCTCTCACTGTAGACTGACTTCTTCTAGAATGTTCCACCCTCTTTTTATATCACTCCCTTCAACGCTCCCCTAACCTACATCCTCCACCCACACCCACTACATGGTTCCCCCTTCTTTGGTTCCCCCCACTCCAACCAGGGTCAGGGCTCAGCAGGAAGCGCGACACATCTTGCCTCTCCAGCTGGTCTGGAGTAGTGTAGTGTTGGATGGAGGTACTAGAGTCCCGGGCTGCTCTTCCTTACCTGAGAGTGAGGCACCACACCTCTGGATGAGATGCAGTACCTCTGTGGTGACTGAACCCTCAGGGGCGCCACATATGCTCAATACCAAAGACATAAGGGATTACTGACACCTTTGAGCCTTCATCTCCAGGCAGTCAATGTGGGAGAGGGGCAGCACAGCAGAGTTTAAGTGTGTCACAATAAAATCTATTCTATGGGCTCTCTTCCTCTCAGAGCACTTTGACCTCTGCTTTACTGCTCCTCCTGGCTGTCCAGATTTCAGACATAGGGGTCAGTAATCACACTTATGTCTGTTGTGCTTCCAGCAACTTGTAATTGCTTTGCAGCGAGATCAAGACTATCTAGAATTGTATCTCATACAGGTGTAGACTAAAATGTTCTTCCCTATGGTGGTGTGTTCTTCTTTTCCTTGTGAGTTACTGCCTGCTTTTGATAGGTCAAAGTCACACAGCAGAGAGAAGTACAAGCACCCCAGTGAAAGCTATCTCATGACACCCACGTGGACTCATTAGCTACCAAATAATTTGATTGCCAATAACTTGACAACATAAAAGCTAAATAAAACAATTAAAAAAGAATCACAAAATAAGTTTTATTACACTTTGCAGTCACCATTAGTGCGTCAAGTTAACATGAAAAAGTTGGTAAAAGGTCCTCCTTAAAAGATTCTCACCAAACTAAACATACAAGCATTAATTTGACTATTTAGTTAACAGATCCTCTGGAGGAAAATATGTCTTCTTTATAAACCCTTAAATGTTCAATGGAATCCATATATAAACCAAAATAATATGATAGAATGACATTTCACTTTCCCCTTAAGTCAAATGGCACAGTATTTTTGATTGTATCGCTATGGCTAACAGGAGCATTAAGGGAAGGCACCGGAATTTGCTGCCTTCATGAGAAAAGTGCTCACCTGCCTTCCTCCCTCAGAGGTGATTTCATACACAGCCCATCAATCACTCTTAGGTCAGGGTCACACGACCGTGTAGGGTCTCATTCGAGAAAATAGGTCCAATTATGCAAATGACACTTTGATCAAACTCTGATTTTTCCCCCGAATTATCTCAGACATGTGCACAGCCCCACAGAGTAACACTGGTCCAGGTGTGATCCGATGTTTTGTCGGATTGCATTCGGAGCGCAAATACACTCGATGCACCTGCCCTTAGGGAACAAAATTATTTTAAACCAGGCAATATTTATATATATATATATATATATATATATATATATTATATCCAAGATATATATTACTGTACTCTATACACACAATCTATATACAGTATTTTTCAGACTATAAGACGCACCGGACCATAAGACGCACCCCAAATTTTGGGGTGGAAAATAGGAAAAAAAAAGATGGGGGTCCGTCTTATAGTCTGAATAGGTATTTTACCTGGGGGGGCGGTGGAGCGGGGGTCACAGGAGGCAGGGTCCTTCAGGAAGCCGGCGGAAGTGGGGAAGTGGAGGAATGCTGTGGACCCTGGGTGCAAGAAGGTGGTGCCCCAGCAGTGAGGAGTTGCGGTGGTGGTGGAACAGAATTGCAGGAAGCAGGGCCCTCCGTTCCCTCGCTCAGGAACCCGGCAACAGCTTAAGAGGTGAGGTGCTGTGGGGTCGGTGTCTGGCTGTTGGCTTTGAGGCAGAGCGACGTGCGCTGCTTTTCCGCTGGCCACGGCCATCTTCCTGAAGACGTGGGCCTCAGGGAAATGGCTGTCGAGCATGCGCCGGATCGGACGGGCACTTTCCTGTAGATCACAGCTTCAGGAAGATGGCCACGACCACCGGAAAAGCAGCGTACGCCACTCTGCCTCACCGCTGACAGTCAGACACCGACCCCGTAGCATCTCCCCTCTTCTGCTGCCGCCACCAGGTTCCTGAAGGAGGAAACTGAGGGCTCTGCTTCCTGTGATCCCCCTCCAACACCACCGCAACTCCCCGGTAATCTACGTTTGGACCATAAGACGCACCCCCCCATTTTCCTCCCAAATTTGAGGGGAAAAAAAGTGCGTCTTATGGTCCGAAAAACACGGTAGTTATTTTGTCCATATTATATATACACACACACACAGTCATGGCCAAAAGTGTTGGCACCCTATAGATTGTTTCAGAAAATGAAGTATTTCTCCCAGAAAATTATTGCAACTACACGTTTTGTTATACACGTTTTATTTCCTTTGTGTGCATTGGAACAACACAAAAAAAAACAAAAGAAAAAAAAGTTCAAATTGGACATAATTTCACTCAAACTCCAAAAATGGGTCAGACAAAATTGTTGGCACCCTCAACTATTTGGTTGCACAACCTTTGGAATAAATAACTGCAATCAATCGCTTCCTATAACCATCAACAAGATTCTTATACCTCTCAAGTTTAATTTTGGACTACTCTTCTCTTGCAAACTGCTCCATGTCTCTCATATTTGAAAGGTGCATTCTTCCAACAGCAATTTTAAGATCTCTCCACAGGTGTTCAAGGGGATTTAGTTCCAGACTGATTGCTGGACAGTTCAGGACTCTCCAGTGCTTTGTTGCCATCCATTTCGGGGTGCTTCTTGAAGCATGTTTGGGGTCATTGTCCTGCTGGACCTAGGACGCAAACCTAGCTTTCTGACTCTGGACACTATATTGTGACCCAAAATCCTTTGGTAATCTTCAGATTTCATGATATCTTTCACACAGTCAAGGCACCAAGTGCCAGAGGCAGCTAATCAAACCCCCAAACATCTTTTAACTTCCACCATATTTGACTGTAGGCACGGTGTTCTTTTCTTTGTATGTCTCATTCCCTTTTTTTTGGTAAACAGTAGAATGATGTGGTTTACCAAAAAGCTCCATCTTGGTCTCATCTGTGCAGGAGACACTTTCCCAGAAGGATTTTGGTTTCCTCGTATACATTTTGGCAAAATGCAGTCTAGCTTTTTTATGTCTGTGTCAGCAGTGGGGTCCTCCTGCCATTGTGTTTCATTTCATTCAAATATCGACAGATAGATCGCGCTGAAGCGGATACACCCTGAGCCTGCAGGACAGCTTGAATTTCTTTGGAACTTGATTGGGGCTGCTTACCCCCCCCCATCCAGACTATCCTGCGTTGCAACCTTTCATCAAATTTTCTCTGCAGTCCACATCAAAGGAGTTTAGCTACAGTGCCATGGGTTGTAAACTTCTTGATTATGTTGTCAACCATGGACCAAGGAACATCAAGATCTCTGGAGATGGACTTGTAACCTTGAGATTGTTGATATTTTTCAACAATTTTGATTCTCAAGTTCCCAGACAGTTCTCTTCTCCTTTTTCTGCTCTCAATGCTTAGTGTGGCACACACAGACACACAATGCAAAGATTGAGTCAACTTCTCCCCTTTTTATCTGGTTTCAGGTGTGATTTTCATATTGCCCACACCTGTTACTTGCCACAGGTGAGTTTGAACGAGTATTACATGCTTGAAACAAAGTTGTTTACCCACAATTTTTAAAAGGTGCCAACAATTTTGTCGCCCCATTTTTGAGGTTTTGTGTGAAATTATGCCCAAACTTACTTTTTTTCCTGTTTTTTTATGGGTTGCTCCAATGCACACAAAGGAAATAAAGATGTGTAAAACAAAACGTGTAATTGCAATAATTTACTGGGAGAAATACTCCATTTTATGGAACAATTTCAAGGGTGCCAACACTTTCAGCAATGACTGTACATATATACAGTGGAAAGCAGAAGATTACATACACTATATAAAAAGACACATATGCATGTTTTTCTCAATATCTGACATGAAATCAGAATAAACTTTTCCCGTTTTAGGTCAGTTAGGATTACCATAATTTTTAATATTTGCCTAATGCCAGAATAATGAGAGAGAATATGTTAATGAATTTTTATTACTTATGGCAAAGTCAAAATTTTACATACACTAAGATTACTATGGCTTTAAACAATTCTGGACTGCCCATATGATGATCTCCCCCAAAAATATGGCTGCCAGCACTCAACACATGGGAAGCACGTCTCCAACGACCAAGGAACCCACTTGCAAAGTTACAACAAAGAGCAAAAATAGACAGCGTCCACTCCAGGGCGATGATGGAATAAAGTTGTCTTTTATTCCACCATGTAAAACACACAACGTTTCGACTCAACGTGACTCGAAACGTGTGTTTTACATGGTGGAATAAAAGACAACTTTATTTCATCATCACCCTGGAGTGGATGCGGTGTATTTTTGCTCTTTGCCCATATGGTGATGTCATGTGTTTGGAGGATTCTGATTTTTTGGCAATATCTGAGTTAATTAGAGACACACCTGTGGATGTATTTTAATGCACACCTGAAACACACTGCTTCTTTGTGTAGCATCATGGGAAAGTCTAAAGAAATCAGCAAAGATATCAGGAAGAGAATTGTGGACTTGCACAAGTCTGGCTCATTCTTGGGTACAATTTCAAGATACCTGAAGGTGCCTCATCCATCTGTACAAACAATTATACACAAGAACAAACAAGATGGGAATGTCCAGCCATCATACCGCTCAGGAAGGAGATGGGTTCTGAGTCCCAGAGATGAACGTGCTTTGGTCCGAGATGTGAATATCAACCAAAGGACAAAAGCAAAAGACCTTGTGAAGATGATGGTGGAATCTGGTAAGTTTGTGTCAATAACGACAGTGAAACGAGTACTGTATCAACATGGGCTGAAAGACCATTCTGCCAGAAAGAAGCCATTACTCCAAAAGAAACATAAAAAAGATAGATTAATGTTTGCAAATGCACACAGGAACAAAGACATACATTTTTGGAGACGTCCTGTGGTCTGATGAAACTAAAATTGAACTTTTTGGGCATAATGACCATCGCTACGTTTGGAGGGAAAAGGGAGAAGCTATGAAGCCTAAGAACACCATTCCAACTGTGAAACACGGGGGGGTGGCAGCATCATTTGTGGGGTTGTTTTGCTGCAGGAGGTACTGGTGCACTTCACAAAATAGATGGCATTATGACAAAAGAAGATTATGTGGCAATACTGAAGCAACATCTCAAGACATGAGCCAGGAAGTTAAAGCTTGGGCAGAAATGAGTCTTCCAAATGGACAATGACCCGAAGCATACTGCTAAAATAGTAACAAAGTGGATTAAGGATAACAAAGTCAATGTTTTGGAGTGGCCATCATAAAGCCCTGATCTCAATCCTATTGAAAATTTATGGGCAAAGCTGAAAAGGCAGGTGCAAGCAAGGCGATCTACAAACCTGGATCAGTTACACCAGTTTTGTCAGGAGGAATGGGCCCAAATTCCGACCAATTATTGTGAGAAGCTTGTGGAAGGATATCCCAAACGTTTGACCCAAGTCATTCAGTTTAAGGGCAATAGTACCAAATACTAATGAAATGTATGTAAACTTTTGACTTTGCAGTAAGTAATAAAAATGCCTTAAAACATTCTCTCTCTCTCATTATACTGGCATTTAGCACATATTAAAAATTATGGTAATCCTAATTGACCTAAAACGAGAAAGGTTTACTCTGATTTCATGTCAGATATTGACTTTTGTGTTTTCATTGGCTGTAAGCCATAATCATCAACATTAACAGAAATAAACACTTGAAATAGATCACTCTGTTTGTAATGACTCTGTTACGCTCGCGCCCGGACTGACTGGTGTGAGCGTGATCCCACTGTACCATGAACCGAGGAATGCCTGGAGGGGCGTAACTAAGTATCAACCCGATCCGACCAAGGTCGCACGGCGGCTTAGTCGACTCCGTGGACCAAGGAGGAACCGAGCAGAGGGACCAGGTGCGACTCAAGGTCAGACCCCGGTCACTGTTGTTGACCCCCATAGGGGAATGCTGGAACAGGCAGGTTAGACTGACTTACAGGCAGGAGGGTATTGGCAAGTACGGCTGGTATGCAGACAAGTGGGTACTGGCAAGTACGGCTGGTATGCAGACAGGTGGGTACTGGCAAGCACGGCTGGTATGCAGACAGGTGGGCACTGGCAAGCACGGCTGGTATGCAGACAGGTGGGCACTGGCAAGCACGGCTGGAGTGCAGACAGGGAGGTACTAGCAGGTCGGAGCGCAGGCTGGATAGGGTCCAGTACAGACTGGGAGACAGGTACAGAGCCGCAGATGCGGTAGACAAGCAGAGTAAAGCGAAACCGCCGGAGCAGAGGACAAGGCAGAGCAGAGAGGAACTGCTGATGCGGTGAGCAAGCAGAGCGGAGCGAAAACCGCAGGTGCGGTGGGCAAGGCAGAGCAGAGAGAAACCACAGGTGCGGTGGACAAGGCAAAGCAGAGCGGAACCGCCGGAGTGGTGGGCAAGGCAGAGCAGAGAGAAGCCGCCAGAGCAGTGGGCAAGTCAGAGAAGAGAGAAACCGCTGGAGCGGTGAGCAAGGCAGAGCAGAGAGAAACCACCGGAGCGGTGGGCAAGACAGAGCAGAGCGAAACCGCAGGTGCGGTGGACAAGGCAGAGAGGACAGGGCTCTGTTCACATGGAACAGACAGGAAAATGCAGGAAGATGGCTAGAACACAGGAGGAAGATATGGAGGAAGGGAAAAGGGACAAGCAGAACCAGATACACACAAGGTAATTCACATGAAATAGCGAGTGGACACAAAACTCACAAACAGAAGTACAGAGACGAGTTAGAGTTAGGTGCAGGTTCAGATACTGCAGGAAAAGGGAAGGTACGGACATAGAGACAAACAGGTAACAGGCTAGGATACAATTCAGACAGGAACTGCTACTGCAATGAGATACAAGAACGAGCCTGGGTATACAGCCCCCAGAATGGCGGAGACAGACTAGAAACAGGACAGGACCTGAAAATTCAGTAGCAAAGACTAACTGAGTGAAGGTGTTGCTCAGGCACCTCCTATTGGGTGGAGGGGGTTTAAATACCCAGTGACTCACAGCAATTGGCTGGAGACGCATTAGGGGTGCGCCCACAGCAGCTATAAGAATCAGGAAGTAACCGGGCCGCCGCCCTAAACAGTCAGTCAAGAACATAGCATGAACTGGAGCAAGGTTTGTAGGCTGGACTGACAGGTAAGATTGCGGTCTTGCATAGTGGGAGGTGGTGCACTATGCAAGCATGCAGCCAAGGATGTTACAGACTCTATATAATATATGAATTTCACTTTTGTATTGAAGAACTGAAATAAATTAACTTTTTGATGATATTCTAATTTTGTGAGATGCACCTGTAATAACTTCTGTGAAATCAAACTGTCCACTTAGGAAGCAACACTGATTGACAATCAATTTCACATGCTGTTGTGCAAATGGAATAGACAATAGATGGAAATTATTGGCAATTATCAAGACCCACTCAATAAAGGAGTGGTTCTGCAGGTGGGGACCACATACCACATCTCAGTACCAATGCTTTCTGGCCGATGTTTTGGTCACTTTTGAATGTTGGTTGTGCTTTCACACTCGTGGTAGCATGAGACGGACTCTACAACCCACAGAAGTTGCTCAGGTAGTGCAGCTCATCCAGGATGACACATCAATGCGAGCTGTGGCAAGAAGGCTTGCTGTGTCTGTCAGTATAGTGTCCAGAGGCTGGAGGCGCTACCAGGAGATGTGGAGGGGGCCGTAGGAGGGCAGCAACCCAGCAGCAGGACCGCTACCTCCACCTTTGTGCAAGTAGGAACAGGAGGAGCCCTGCCAGAGCCCTGCAAAATGACCTCCAGCAGGCCACAAATGTGCATGTGTCTGCACAAACGGTTAGAAACCGACTCCTTTTGGGTGGTATGAGGGCCCGACGTCCACAGATGGGTGTTATGCTCACAGCCCAACAATGTGCAGGACGCTTGGCATTTGCCACAGAACACCAGGATTGGCAAAGTCGCAACTGGCGCCCTGTGCTCTTCACAGATGAAAACAGGTTCACACTGAGCACATGTGACAGACGTGACAAAGTCTGGAGGCGCCATGGAGAGCGAACTGCTGCCTGCAACATCCTTCAGCATGACTGGTTTAGCAGTGGGTCAATAATGGTGTGGGGTGGCATTTCTTTGGAGGGCCGCACAGCCCTCCATGTGCTCGCTAGAGGTAGCCTGACTGCCATTGGGTACCGAGATGAGATCCTCAGACCCCTTGTGAGACCATATGCTGGTGCGGTTGGCCCTGGGTTCCTCCTAATGCAGGACAATGCCAGACCTCATGTGGCTGGAGTGTGTCAGCAGTTCCTGCAAGATGAAGGCATTGAAGCTATGGACTGGCCCGCCCATTCCCCAGACCTGAATCCGATTGAGCAGATCTGGGACATCATGTCTCGCTCCATCCACCAATGTCACGTTGCACCACAGACTGTCCAGGAGTTGGTCCTTTAGTCCAGGTCTCGGAGGAGATCCCACAGGAGACCATCCGCAACCTCATCAGGAACCTACCCAGGCATTGTAGGGAAGTCATACAGGCGCGTGGAGGCCACACACAATACTGAGCCTCATTTTGACTTGTTTTAAGGACATTACATCAAAGTTGGATCAGCCTGTAGTGTGTTTTTCCACTTTAATTTTGGGGGTGACTCCAAATCCAGGCCTCCATTGGTTAATAAATTTGATTTCCATTGATGATTTTTGTGTGATTTTGTTACCAGCACATTCAACTTTGTACAGAACAAAGTATTCAATGAGAATATTTCATTCATCAGATCTAGGATGTGTTATTTGAGTGTTCCCTTTATTTTTTTGAGCAGTGTATATAATATATATACATATATACAAACACACACACGCGCGCATACATATACACACAAAATAACTTGAAACTGACAAAAGTAATTTTCAATTTCAATATACTGAAAGTCAACTAATGAAAATCAGACATTGCTTTTGAATTGTGGTTCAACAGAAAAAAAGTAAAAAACCATACTAATGAAAACAGCCTGGACAACAATTATGGTATTGTTAACTTAATATTTTCTTGCACAACCTTTTGAGGCATTCCTTGCAAACAAATGATTTCTATAACTCTCAATGAGACTTTGGCACCTGTCCACAAGTATTTTGACCCACTGTCTCAGGCGTGAAAGGTGCTTTCTCCAGACAGCATGTTTCAGCTCCTTCCACAGATGTTCAATAGGATTTATATCAGGGCTCATAGAAGGCCATTTCAGAATAGTCCAAAGCTTCGCTTTTAACCATTCTTTGATGTTTAAGCTGTATGTTTTGGGTCATTATCCTGTTGAAGGATCCACGACCTGCGACTTAGATAAAGCTTTCTGACATTTCACTCCAGAATGTCTTGACAACCTCTGTGAAGGATGCAGCAAAGCAGCCCCAAAACATAACTGAGCCTCCTCCATATTTCACAGTAGGCACAATGTGCTTTTCTTTCTATACTTCAGTTTTGTATCTGTGAACATAGAGTTGATGTGACTTGCCAAAAAGCTTCATTTTTGTCTCATCTGTCCAAAGGACATTCAACCAGAAGCTTTGTGGTTTGTCAATGTGCATTTTCTTAAATTCCAGTCTCACTTTTTTATGATTTGCTTTCAACAGTGATTTCCTATTCGGTTGTCTTCCATGAAATCCACATTAGCCAAGACTGCGACTAATTGTACACTCTGACCTTGAACTTAAGAGTTTTCCACAAATATCTTTGGAAGTTTTTCTGGGCTCTTTGTTTACCATCCGTATTATGTTCATTTGTCATCAATTTTCCTCTTGCAACCACGTCCAGGGAGGTTGGCTACAGTCCCATAGACCTTAAATTTCTGAATAATATGTGCAACTTTAGCAACAGGAACATCAAGTTGTTTGGAAATGTTCTTCTAGCCTTTAACTTTAACATGTTTGTCTATAATTTTCTGTCTTATCTCCTGAGACAACTCTCTCCTAAGCTTTTTTTGGTCCATGTTCAGTGTGGTATACACCAGAATACCAAACAGCACAATGACAACTGTTCACACTCTAAACAGCCAGACTGACTGGTTACAAATTTCGACCTGTGATACTAATTGCAGGACATATGTTCGTTTAAAGGGAACCTGTCACCAGTTTTTTCATGTCTGAACTAAGACTAGCACCTTAATCAGCAACTGCTCTGCATTCCATAAAGGGGTATATAACCCCTAACTCCCCCTGTATATGCCTCAAAAATATTTTGAAATTCTCCTGCGCTGTGTAAATTCTGCCGGTCCGATGCGCGTCCTTGCTGAGGTGTCTATCCCTCCTCTCGGCTGCTGATCGCCGTCCTCCTGCTGACTAACGTGGAAGACGCCTCCTTTGTCAGCAATATAGCCAGCGGAGACACATTGCCGGCTCACGCCTGCGCACTTTACTCTGCCCTACTGTGGGCAGGGGCTAAAACATAAGGGCGCATTTGCCCTTATGTTTTAGGCTCTGCTTAAAAACATGTCCTTATCGTTAAATTATTTTCTATCTTTCCTGGGGGCACCATATTTTTTGTACAGGTCCTTTTTATTCTTTTTTTTGTTGAACCCCAATTTATGAACAATGTCTGATTTTCATTAGTTGATACTCTGACAAAAGTAATTTTCAATTTAAATTTACTGTTTCAAGCTATTTCAGTGGCCATTGTGGATTTTTCTTACTTTAACAGAAGGCTGCCAACAATTCTGTCCATGTGTGTGCGCATATATTATATATGTCTACATACACACATTTACTTGTGATTATGTCATTATGGTATGCTGCCATACAAAATGGGCATATTGCTAATATTCAAAATAAATAAAAAACTTTACTCTAGAGTAAATAAGCATTTAATTCAGAAATTGAAAGCATGTACATAACTTTATTACAACAATATGGAAACAGGCAATGAGCTTGAAATCATTTTGACAAAATAAAAAGTAATCAATCATAGTGAAAGCCTGAAGGAGAATAGTTTTAAAAACAGATAAAATACTTTAAAATAAGTTGTTAATAATACAGATAAAACAAACCTATGGCCCGGTTCACATCAGCATTATTGATTCTTTTTTCATATTCTGTCATAGATTACTAGACAAAATTGAATGGCAAGCTACTCCATTTTTTCCAGTAATCTGAAACGGAAGCTCTAAAAAGGGGCCTGTGATGCAGATATAAACAGAGCCTGAGTGGAAAGTTTTAGAGATTATACTGATAAAATGGTCTTACTGAAACAAAACATGTCTTAACTGTACTCATAAGAGTGAAATAAGGTAACTCCACGTAGATTTGGTAAAAGATAAATGGCAAAGCAATGGTTGCCACTAATGATAAAACACTGAATATTGGGAAATACATATTTATTTTAAACTGACACTGTCAGATTGGGGGTCAAGACAGTTTTACTACAGAAGAGAAACTGTGTGCAATAAAATAACGCAGCTGCCGTATCATATTTTTAACCCATGGGTAGCTTTGATAGTTGGGTAGACCGCTGCTGTAAATTAAAGTTTCTGGCCACAGTCCCATATGAATTTTTTAGTTACGTCAGCGACACGTTCTGCGATAATTGTAGCGTTACATAACACATAACAACAATAACTGCCATTTTATAGGACAGTAGTTTGTTATTGCAAGATGTCTGGTCCCAAATTCACCACCATACCTTGTCTGTGGATATATTTAGTTAGAAGACGTATCACTTTAAGGCATCACATTGGTGGTTGTGGTAGCCACATTTAGGAGCATCACAAAAGGAGTTGGAAGCAACAGTCTGTCTGTAGAAGATTCGATTTGAATGCATTTAATATTTTTTGTAGATTATTAACATTCTGTAACTAAACCATAGATTGCCGTTTTATGCTTATACAGAGGCCATTAATCCATACCAAGATAACAGAGTATTAAATGGAAACCTCACTTACAATTGCGGAGAATGTTTTATTAAATTCTGATCTTATAGGGAATCTGTCAGAAGGATCAACCCTCCTAAGCCATTGATATGGGCATGCAAGTCATAGGAAGTTTAGAAATAAACGGATATCTTACAAATCTCAGATATCTTACATCATATGTAAATGAGGTGTTAAGATCTCTGGGCAGGACATATATCTTCCTGAGAGTCTGCCTCCAGAGCATATTGTAATGCTTAGTGATGACTGTGTATATAAATTGATCCCCTCGCTGCATGCATCATGCCACAGTCCTTGCTTTTGCCTTTCTATGGCCACTGGCTTTAACTTCCTTCTGCACAGGTGCCACTCAGCCACCCGGAGTGAAGATTAAGCCAGTGCCCATAGAAGGGCAGAATACTGTGCAGAAGCAAGGACTGGGTGATGTGCGTACGCACTAGTTTTGTGAACAGATCCTGATGTCACATATGCAGCAAGAGGATCAATTTACACTCTGAGACATTGTCAAGTATTAAAATATGCTCTGCAGGTAGACTCTCAGAATCTATTCTGTCCTGCCCAGAGATCTTAATGCATCATTTACATATTAAGAAAAATGTGGATTTCTTTACAATAAGTCATTGAATCGCAGACATCAACAGATCAGGATATTCAACCTTCCATGACCTGCATGCACATATTGACAGCTTAGGAGGGTTGATCCTTTTGATAGGCTCCCTTTAAGACATACTGTAACAGTTAATTTATACTATGGCGCACACATTAACAACCATGATGTATATACGTAACAAATAAATACTTTGAGCAGCATCATGACGAACTAAAGCCGAGAGTCTAGAAATTGTGAAGAAATTGTAATAGGAATGATGGAAAAGCAGTTTTAATTGGACTCCATTCTTTTAGGACATACTACAAAAAAAAAAAGTAACATCCATGCGTTAATGTATTAGTCGCCAGCGACTGAGTGATGAATTAGTGAAAGTGATGGTGTAAGACTGCGTTCAGCATTAGAAAGAAGGCTTGCTGACTAACTATGACATTTCACAGTTGATTAAATGAAAGATCAATTGAAAAACCAAGCATACATTAAGTAGAATAAAGGCTGGTCTTCTGGGACAATCTGGTGGAAGCCATGAAAAAGAACTGCATTATTGTGGTCCATGTAAAGTGTAATATGAAAAATGATAAAAGTTAAGCCTTTTCTAAAGATTTGTAGTAATCCTTCAGCACAGCCCAGGCCTTTGGTGCCATGAAACCATCAGGTGGATTTTGTCCCTCTCGAGCCAGTCTGCGCATTCGAGTTCCAGATATGAATTCATAGTCCTCAGCGCTGGGGAAATGAAAAAACAGAAATAAATACCAACTATGGACAGAAACATGCATAAATGATACATAGAGATTGATGCCAAGATGTTTGAAATAGACAAGACATTAGGCTGGCATCTTACTGTATATTTTTGTATTAACATTTACTATTTTATAGAAGACTGTGACAAAAGATATATTGGGGTAGCAAGGCAAAAATTTATGTACAAACATGTTTTATGTTCTCCCAATTATTTGGAGGCAAGTGTGTGGGGACTGTTGAGACTGACAGTGTAACCAAGGGAGCACAATTTTCCCTTCCTCATCAATTCACTTCTTTCTGCTATGCCTTAGTCAGCTTGCCCATCAGCTAACTACCAAGAAGTTCAGAAAAGAGTGTCTGTCGTTATTCTACAATTTGAGTAGGTCTATAAAAAGATTCAGACATTGCAGCCTTCCTTTTTCAACAGAAGTTAAACTAGCTAAGGAAAATGTACTCTAAAAACAGTCCAAAATGCTGGTATGAGGTCCATAAATCAAGAAGGTCAAACCAGACATAACCTCCTTCAATTTAGGTCATGAAAGCCTGTACAAACTCAGCAATGTTAGTAAATAAGCGGAGGCAGCCACAAACTCAGGGACATGTTACCTATTGTCAGAGAAGGCAATAAAAGGAACTGCACAAAGGTCTAGGAGCTACTATCTCTAAATCAAGGCCGACAGGGGAAGGGCAAACTGGACACTTGCCCATGGCCCCCTATATGTGTGTCTATGTATGTGGTCTGTGTATACATGTGTCTGTATGTGTGTGCTCTGTGTATCCTTATTCTAATTTAGTGAGATGCACCTGTACATATATCAAAAAGTTAATTTCAGTTGTTCAATACAAAAAGTGAAACTCATATTATATAGTCATTACAAACAGAGTGATCTATTTCAAGTGTTTATTTCTGTTAATGTTGATGATTATGGCTTACAGCCAATGAAAACACAAAAGTCATTATCTCAGTAAATTAAAATAATTAACAAAAAACACGTGCAAAGGCTTCCGAAGCGTTTAAAAGGGTCCCTTAGTCTGTTTCAGTAGGCTCCACAATCATGGGGAAGACTGCTGACTTCACAGATGTCCAGAAGGCAGTCATTGACACACACTACAAGGTCCCAGTGTTCCAATTTTCATTTGGAAATCAAGGTCCCAGAGTCTGGAGGAAGAGTGGAGAGGCCACAATCCAAGCTGCTTGAGGTCTAGTGTGAAGTTTCCACAATCAGTTATGGTTTGGGGAGCCATGTCATCTGCTGGTGTAGGTCCACTGTGTTTTATCAAGACCAAAGTCAGCGCAGCCGTCTACCAGGAAACTTTAGAGCGCTTCATGCTTCCCTCTGCTGACAAGCTTTTTAGAGATGGAAATTTCATTCTTCAGCAGGACTTGGCACCTGTTCACACTGCCAAAAGTACCAATACCTGGTTTAAAAACAACAGTATCACTGTGCTTGATTGGCCAGCAAACTCGCCTGACCTTAACCCCATAGAGAATCTATGGGGTATTGTCAAGAGGAAGATGAGAGACACCAGACCCAACAATGCAGACGAGCTGAAGGCTGCTATCAAAGCAACCTGGGCTTCCATAACACCTCAGCAGTGCCACAGGCTGATCACCTCCATGCCACGCCGCATTGATGCAGTAATTGATGCAAAAGGAGCCTACACCAAGTATTGAGTGCATTTACTGAACATACATTTCAGTAGGCCAACATTTCGGATTTTAAAAACATTTTTCAAGCTGTTGTTATAAAGTATTCTAATTTACTGAGATAATGACTTTTGTGTTTCCATTGGCTGTAAGCAATATTCATCAACATTAACAGAAATAAACACTTGAAAATAGATCACTCTGTTTGTAATGACTCTATATAATATATGAGTTTCACTTTTTGTATTAAAGAACTGAAATAAATTAACTTTTTGATGATATTCTAATATAGTCAGATGCACCTGTATGTGCTTTGTTGCACTCGTATGTGTATGCATGTGTCTGAATGTGTTGTGTACACACTCTGTGTATATATACATGTCTATACATATACATGCACTGTGTATATGTGTATGAATGTATGTGCTCTGTGTATACCTGTGTATGTGCTCTGTGTATTTACACATGCATGTGTAACATGCAGTATGTGTATATGTGTAACAGTGTTTATGTCACATATGGTATGTGACATGTGTAGCATACACATATATAAATACCATCAGTGCAGATGAGGTCATAGGTATAAACATGTTCGTAATCGTCCAATGAACAAAGCAATGATGCTCATTCATGGGGTGATCAGATTGTTTATGCCGGAACCATAATCATTGCTCTCAGCAACACATCACCGATGTAATCTGCAGTGGGCTGGTAATAATATGATACTGTATGGGGACAGATTGATCCCTCTTTAAACAGGCTAATGAAGAATGATGGGCACATAGGCCAGTAAACAAGCGCCGAACAACTTGAATATTCTTGATTGCTCTCGTTTAACAGACTGAACTCAGATCTTGTAAATGAAACCTAAATGTTTGCGTTTGATGGTACAATATGTTAGCATTTGGGGCTCCACTTTTACCGTTTGCCCAGAACCCCCACTTTGTCTAATATCAACCCTGCTCTAGACAAAGGTGCAATGGTTTTCAGTGTCTTCTACTGGCATACCAACCATTATTATACTTAAAGGAAACCTTTCAGTTTAATATTGCCCGAACCACAAGCAGCATGAAATCCATACAGAGTTATTATATAGAGCTATGTTTACATAGAGCCATATTCTTCTCTGATACACTGAGGTGTTTCATAGATCACAATGTATTAAAAATTATCTGGGTAATAAACAGATAGAGTCCACTGAGCAGCTTCCCCCCAATCTCACCATATAAAATAAATATATATTTAATACATATACACACATGCATACAGTATATACACAGACTAAAAATATATTACATACACACACACACACACACACACACACACACACACACACACACACACATACACATACATACATACATACATACAGCGGGTGAAAAATATTGAACACGCCATCAATTTTCTAAGTAAATATATTTTTAAAGGTGTTATTGATGTGAAAATTTCACAAGGTGTCATTAACAACCCATCCAAATCTACACAGGCAAAGAAATCAAACCATAGATGTCCATAAATTAAGTTAGCTGTAATAATGTGAAATAACACAGGGAAAATCTATTGGATTCAGGTCAGGTGATTGGCTGGTCCATTCTAGCAGATTTATTATGACTAAATGACGTCATGGCAGGTCCTTTTAGACCATCGCGAGCTGCCGGGAAGCCAGGACAGATCGGATAAGGACACCAGGGGCCATCAGAAGGTAAGAATTATGTATATTTTTTCTGGAGGAGAGTCTCCTCTTCTCCAAACCCGGGTACCATCCGCACATTGAACCGCATGATATCCGCATGTGCACATGTACTGATGCTGATTTGATGCGATTCAATGCAAGTCAATGGCGGCGAAAACACCGCGATTACGCAAAATAATTGGTAGTGCTGCGGATTTTTCCGCAATGATAATCCGTAGCGGAAATTTCCGCAGCATGTGGATTATCATTAGGGAACATGGCAGACCTTCTACCAAGCGTTTTTTAAGCGTTTCTGCAGTGGAATTGCCGCTGCAGAAACGCTAAAAAAATGCTTAGTGGGCACACAGCCTTAATATTTTACCCATGCGGAATCAAACGCAAAATTTCAAAGTGCATTTCCGAAAAATCAAAATGATATTAAATTTGCAAAAAATTCACATGTGCCTTCTCTGCTCCAAGCCATATCTGTAACAAAATTCAAGTTGGGCTCTCAGTGGGATAATACTTATAAAAAAAATAACAAAAAAAAACCCTATATAAACAGTGTCAATGCGAAAATTTTGAATTCAGATCTGTTCAGCTTGTGGTCTAAAAGTGTAGTCTAGGTTTTACAAGTAAAACACTTTTTTTTTTTTTTTTTTTTAAGATATTGGGAGGGTGGAGGGATGCTTCGGCTGCTTCTTCACGCGACGAACAGCTGACTGGACCGTGAGATGAGCTTTATAAACACTTAAATCTTCCAGCTCAGACTGCTCTCCACCAATCCAGTAACATCTCCCAGATCTGCCAAGTAATGAAGACAACCTGAGCAGACTCTGGAAAGGAAAGAATCACAAGCACACCCCAAAAGGGCTGTGGAATATAGCAATAATTACAATAAAAAGGAACAAATGAATAAGTACCTGAAGGGGAAAATTAAGGGGTTAATACTGACAGAAGTGAAGTATTATTTTAAAAGCAAGAGAGGCAAAGGAGAACCCATTAAAGGGACTCGGCAATACAAAACTTTCATTTCGTTGAGTGAAACTGAAATAAAAACAAGAACTTTTTCATTCAGCAATGACAGTGAAGTCCATGAAGTGATTGAAGATGGCACAAGATTGGCTATGGATGACATAACTGGTTATGTGATCTTTGAATATGATCGGCACTGGTGGCTAATGGACTCTCCAAAGATTATGCTAATTGTCAGGAACTCCCACAGCGACGACACTGGGGAGATCACACAATATCTCGCCATGCCGTCACTATGTCACAGATTAAGTCCGGAATCGCAAGCACATGATCCAGACTACTCTCCCTTGGGCATCGGCAAGCACGCAGAAAGCGTATGGCATCACACCTTCGAATTCCAGCTCCAGGAATATGTGTGTACGCCCCGTACGCTGCCGGCTGCACGATAGCAAGATTATTAATATTATTCTCTGCCACCACCGTCCAGATTTCAAATATAATGCAGGCCTGGGAGAACGCCTGCGTTTTGGTAGCGTATATGGCTTCGGGGAAGGGAATGATTACAGGACATAAGAAACAGAACTATTAAATTTTATATTTAATCCAAAAGCGAGGCAGTGTTTAGGAAAAATATATACAAGGATGTTACAAAGGAGACATTAAAATACATAAGTAGTTACATAAAATAAACAGGATAAAAAAGGGAAACTTAGACTATACGATCGCTGAGACAATTTAATATAGGTGGAGGAGGGGCTCCCCAGTTTTATTTGAGCGTTATCGAACGCGACCTGCTGCTTATAGTTCTTATACCCCCCTGGCAATGAGTGCTACTCTATTGTCCATGGGTTCCCTTATACCCAAGGGGAGATCTTTCCACACGCCCCTTGTGGTGACATCATGTGGGCTGGTCTCCAGCCTGTACATTTTTATTAAAAACGCTAACTTCTTCAATAACTCATCGCTCGTTGATCGCAGAAGCTTGGAAACTACGCCATTTTTTCTGTTATGATTTTACCTTCATTTAGAGACCACACATTGCATAGCTGCAGTCTGCTATTCTGGTGTTTTTGCGCTACAGCTCCCTGATTCTTACAGCCATGGAAAACTATGGATACATTCCTGGGCTGATTCTGCCACTACAAATATAGGTCCCATTATTGCCGAACATATGGAACTCACAATATTTCATATTTCGTTTCGGAGACAAAGTGTCTATAAAGTTCTTTTTGAAGCTGGGGAAACCAGCTTTCCCAGTTACATGCAAATTATGGCAATCCTGCATTTTAATCACCCCCTGCGTCTCCCGGGGACAAGAGGCTCGCATTCTGAGTAGCTTGTAACACTTCTTGACTGACAGCAGTTTGTTTAATGCCTTACTTATGACTGTCTTAATTGGGGCTTTGTGCTGAGATTTTTATGCAGACAGCTTGGTATTGACAAAAGGGAGAAATGGTCAATATCAGGGTCAGGGAAACGTGGAAGAACATTTTCCTGACATCAATATCTCCCTTACACTAATGAAGTAGTAGAAGTGACTTTTCTGCACCTTCTAGTCCATCCTAATCCTTTGTGTATCCAAGAAAACCAGACATATTAAAAGTAAGCAAAAATCAGATATTAACTCAGGTGGACCCAAACCCCATAACAGCCGGACATACTGACACAAAAGGAAACTGCCATTGTTAGTAAGAGATTGTGGACAAGATTAAATCTCATCCAGTAGAAGGGACAAATTGATGAAAAAGAGCTCAGTGTAAAGACTTACTATTAATTGTTCAGACTAGCTCATTTTGTTTTATTTTAAAGCTTAATGATGTAACTACTATACTCTGTTTAAAAACTTGAAAAATGACATGTGTAGTGTCGTAATAATAATAAAAAAAAAATGATACACGTATAATTAAATATTTAATATTGCAGCTTTTAATTTAGTATTAACCCCTTTATGACATGTGCCGTAATAATACGACCCAAGTCGGATCCCCATTTGGTGCAGGCTCCAGCGCCGGAGCCCGCACCTTTCCGGGCACATGACAGCTGATCTCTACAGCTGACATGTGCCCCTAAGAGCCATCGGTGGAATCGCGATCCACCCGCGGCTGTTAACATGTTAAATGCCGCTGTCAATCTCTGACAGCAGCATTCAATATGGACGCGGCAGAAGGACGTCACTAGTCCCGCCCATCGGTGCCGTGTGACATGACATTGGGTCGCTGATGGGTTGGCATGACAACCCGGGTTCTGCACTAGACCCCCGACGTTGTCATTGTCAGATTGCTATGAGCGCTGCCCAGCGGTCGACGCTCATAGCAAGTGAGCAATTCTGCTACACACAGGAGATCTGATGATCGCCTGTGTATAGCACTGGTAATCTGATCTGTGTGTAGCTTCTAGTCTCCATGGAGACTATTGAAGCATGCAAAAATGTTAAAAAAAAGTTTTTTAAAAAAAATGTAAAAAATAAATTAAAAAAAAGTTTAAATCACCCCCCTTCCGCCCCATTCAAAATAAAAAAAAAAAAAAAAAAAAAATCACATATACACATATTTGGTATCGCCGCGTACAGACTCGCCCGATTAACCCCTTCCCGACCCGTGTCACACCGTTTGTGACATGGAAAACAGTTCGTTCCCGACCCATGTCACAGTGTCTGTGACATGGAGGGAAAGAGCCCCTGCAGCGCCCGCGAGCGGGGTCGCTCAGGTGTCACAGTTGCTACTGCAACTAGACAACCTGTAGTTGACCCCCCCCCATGCCTAAAACCCCTCCGATTGGCAGTTTCACTTTCACTTTTAGTGAAACTGTCAATCGGAATGAATGAAATATTTCACCAATGGAAATTGGTGAAATATTTACTTTCTGGGCATGGCCTGATGCTTATAGCATCAGCCATTGGCTGGGGGGAGTGTCACCTCTGTGTCACCCCCCCAGATCTGATTGGGGGCTAGCGTCACATGGACACTAGCTCCAATCAGATGTCGAGCGGTGTATTTACTATGGCTGACCAAACTTTCCAGATCCATCCCTTCCGTGGAGCCAGAGGAGTTTGGTCACGCCGATCCGCTGCTGCCACAGATCATCTGCCCCGCCGCCGATCGTCTGTCACCTCCATCGCCGCCACCGATCCTCTGCACCCGCCGCTGCCACCGCTGCTGATCTGCCGCCGACCCCCTGCACCCGCCGCTGCCTCCGCTGCTGATCCGCTGCCGGTAGTATCCCCCCCCCTTATCAGATTTCCAGCCCCCAACCCCCCCTCCACCCCCCTTCCACCCCAGTCCCAATTTCTCACCTGTACCCCGACCTCCGCTCCCTCCCTCTCCCACGTCTTCATCCACCGGCTGCTGCTCTCCTTCTGACAGCCGGTGGACTGTGATCACAGGCAGCAGCAGACTCCGTGTAAATCTCCTGTGCCTGTGATCACACCACCATCCCCCAGTCCCAGGGATCACACCATCATCCCCCAGTCCTAGTGATCTCACCCACCATCCCCCAGTCCTAGTGATCTCACCCCCCCAGTGATCACCCCCCCCCAGTAATCACCAGCCCCCTCCCCGTCCGAGTGATCACCCCCCCTGCTGCTGCCAGCTACTGCCTGCCGGCCCCTACCCCCCTTGCTGCTGCCGGCTCCTGCCCCCCTTTCTGCCCCTTCTGCCCCAGTGATACCCCCCCTGCTGCTGTTGGCTCTTCCATCTCCTCAGCCCCCCCCTGCGCCCCGTGCGCCTGAGCGTGCCCCCTCCTGCGCCCCGTGCGCCTGAGCGCGCCCCCTCCTGCGCCCCGTACGCCTGAGTGCGCCCCCTCCTGCGCCCCGTACGCCTGAGCGCGCCCCCTCCTGCGCCCCGTACGCCTGAGCGCGCCCCCTCCTGCGCCCCGTACGCCTGAGCGCGCCCCCTCCTGCGCCCCGTACGCCTGAGCGCGCCCCCTCCTGCGCCCCGTACGCCTGAGCGCGCCCTCTCCTGCGCCCCGTACGCCTCCACACGTGATTTACACCAAGCACTCACACATACACACGTACACTCACACTAATAATAAAGTTTAGATTTTTTTTTTTTTACCCACAGCACACAAAATGTCCCGCCCGTCCCGCCCTAGGGCGTACTCAGCTGAGGAGGCATATTCCTTTATTGCCTCCGAAGCTGATAGTGAGGGAGAGGACCCCACGTTCCTCTATTCCTCTCATTCTTCCTCCTCCAGTGACACCGAGCCGGCACCAAGACGACGTCAGAGGTCAAGGCATCGTACGGAGGCCGTGGAAGAAGACCCACAGCCATCTGTAAGTAACCCTCAACTTGGTGCTAGTCACGCCCAACCTAGCACCAGTGCCCCCGTGTGGACCCCCGTCCCTGAAAATTACGCTCCACGGATTCCTGATTTCCTTCCCCAATCAGGAATAAAGTTCGAGACAGCAAACCTCAGGGAAATAGACTTTTTCAAAGTCTATTTCTCTGAGGCCATTGTCAGTCTCATGGTGGAGCAGACTAACATTTACGCCCAACAATTTTTGTCTGCAAACCCCAATTCAATGTTTTCTACTTGGAGTCCCGTTGACTCAGTAGAAATGTTGAAATATTGGGGACTGGTACTTCACATGGGGATTGTGAAGAAACCAGAAATCCGTCAATACTGGAGTACCGATATTTTATATCAAACTCCAGTGTTCGGAATGGTGATGACCCGCAAAAGATTTGAGGTCATTCACAAATTTTTACATTTCAGGGATAACGCGGACAGCCTTCCCCGTGATGACCCGAATTTTGACAGACTGTTCAAAATTCGTCCGGTCATAGAACACTTCAGCAACAAGTTTGCTGAAGTGTACGTTCCCCAAAGGGAAATTTCTGTGGATGAATCCCTCATCCACTTCAAAGGGAGGCTTCAATTCCGACAATACCTGCCCAGTAAGAGGGCCAGGTACGGAATAAAGCTCTACAAGCTGTGCGAGAGTGCCTCAGGGTACACTCACAGCTTTAGAGTTTACGAAGGAAAGGATTCGAGGATTCAGCCCCCAGAATGTCCACCTGCTCTGAACGTAAGTGGGAAAATAGTGTGGGATTTGATCCGCCCACTGCTTGATAAAGGTTACCATCTATACGTTGATAACTTTTATACAAGCATTCCCCTATTTCAGTCCCTCTCTGCCAGAGCTACCGCCGCTTGCGGTACTGTGCGCAGAACCAAGAGGGGTCTCCCTTTGACGCTAATTGAGCAGGTTTTCCCAAAGGGTGAGAGCCGAGCTCAATGTAGCGGCAACATGGTTGTGGTGAAGTACAAAGACAAAAGGGACGTCTTTTTCTTGACCACAATCCATGGTCCCGGCACCACGGCCACCAACGTTAGAGGTACCCCAGCACCGGTCCGCAAACCGGACTGTGCCCTGGGGTACAACAAGCACATGGGGGGAGTTAATCTTTCTGATCAAGTCCTCCAGCCCTACAGTGCGATGAGGAAGGCGAAAGTCTGGTATAAAAAACTGGCCGTGCACATCGTTCAAATGGCACTGTATAACGCATAAGTGCTGTCACGATGTGCAGGCCAGACCACCAACACCTTCCTCAACTTCCAGGAGGCAGTGATAAAGGCCCTGATTTTTAGAAGCGAAGAAGAAGCGGGCCCCAGCACCCCTGGAACTCGAGTCTCCCGTGTGGTACCAGGGCAACATTTTCCTGGTGAGGTCACGGTAAGAAAAAGGTGCCGGGTCTGCCATAAAAGGGGGATAAGAAAGGTCACCCGTTTCCAATGTGAAACGTGTCCTGATAAACCGGGACTGTGTTTGAATGAATGTTTCAAAATTCATCACATGTCCCCGGACTAAACACATCCTGACCTTCCCTACAGAACTCACCCACACTAGCATGACATACAAAACATCACGCACACACACAACAACCTCACGTACACTACAACACACACCAACCTATGTCAGGTTGGTGTGTGTGTTGTAGTGTATGTGAGGTTGTTTGTGTGTGTGTGGTGTATACACCACACCACACACCAAACTCACATACACTACATCTAGATAAGTTCCCTGGGGGGTCTAGTTTCCAAAATAGGGTCACTTGTGGGGGAGCTTCAATGTTTACACACAGGGGCTCTCCAAACGCAACATGGTTCCAATTTGTTAGCGGACACCATGTCGTGTTTGGACAGCCCCTGTGTGCCGAAACATTGGAGCTTCCCCACAAGTGAACCCATTTTGGAAACTAGACCCCCCAAGGCACCTATCTAGATGCATTGTGAGCACTTGGAACCCCCAGGTGCTACACAAATTAATCCGTAAAAATGAAAAAGTATTTTTTTTTCCACTTTTTCATTTTTACGAATCAATTTGTGAAGCACCTGGGGGTTCCAAGTGCTCACTATGCATCTAGATAGGTGCCTTGGGGGGGTCTAGTTTCCAAAATGGGGTCACTTATGGGGGAGCTCCAATGTTTAGGCACACAGGAGCTCTTTAAACGCAACATGGTGTACGCTAACAATTTCGGCTCAAATTGTTAGCGGACACCATGTTGCGTTTGGAGAGGCCCTGTGTGCCTAAACATTGGAGCTCCCCCACAAGTGACCCCATTTTGGAAACTAGACCCCCCAAGGCACCTATCTAGATGCATAGTGAGCACTTGGAACCCCCAGGTGCTTCACAAATTAATCCGTAAAAATTAAAAATACTTTTTTTTTTTTTTTTTTTTTTTTTTACAAAAAATTTCTTTTAGCCTATTTTTTTTAATTTTCACATAGGTAACAGGATAAAATGCATCCTAAAATTTGTTGGGCAATTTCTCCTGAGTACACCGATACCTCATATGTGGCCATAAACCACTGTTTGGGCGCATGGCAGGGCTCAGAAGGGAAGGAGCGCAATTTGACTTTTGGAGCTAATTTTCCAATCAAAAAGTGAAATGGCGCTCCTTCTCTTCTGAGCCCTGTCGTGTGCCCAAACAGTGGTTTATGACCACATATGAGGTATTGGTTTACTCAGGAGAAAATGGCCAACAAATTTTAGGATGCACTTTACCCTGTTACCCATGTGAAAATTAAAAAATTTAGGCTAGAAAAAAAATTTTGTTAGAAAAATTAAAATGTTCATTTTTTTCTTCCATGTTGCTTTAGTTCCTGTGATGCACCTGAAGGGTTAATAATCTTCATGAATGTAGTTTTGAGTAGCTTGAGGGGTGCAGTTTTTGGAATGCTGTCACTTTTGGGTGTTTTCTGTCATGTACACCCCTCAAAGGGAATTCAAATGTGATGTGGTCACTAAAAAAAATGGCTTTGCAAATTTTGCTGGAAAAAAGAAAATTTGCTGATGAACTTTGAACCCTTCTAACTTCCCCTACAAAATTTTTTTTTTTTTTCCAAAATTGTGCTGATGTAAAGTAGACATGTGGGAAATGTTATTTATTAACTATTTTGTGTCACATCACTCTCTAGTTTAGCAGAATAAAAATTCAAAATTTGAAAATTGCAAAATTTTCAAAATTTTTCCCATATTTTTGATTTTTTCACAAATAAACGCAAATATTATCGACCTAAATTTAATACTAACATGAAGCCCAATATGTCACGAAAAAACAATCTCAGAATCGCTAGGATCCGTTGAAGTGTTCCAGAGTTTTTACTTTGTAAAGGGACACTGGTCAGAATTGACAAAAATGCCAAGGTCTTTAGGGTCAAAATAGGCTGGGTCCTGAAGGGGTTAATATAAAAAAAGAATTAATCCGATCGGTAAACTGTGTAACGAAAAAAAAATTAAAAATGCCAGAATTACGTTTTTTGGTCGCCGCTACATTGAAATAAAATGCAATAAAGGGCTATCAAAACATCGGATCTACCCCAAAATGGTATTAATAAAAACGTCAGCACGGCAAGCAAAAAAATAAGACCTCACCTGGCCCCAGATTCCGAAAAATGGGTCTTGGAAAATAGTGCTATTTTTTTCTTTAACAAAATTTGGATTCTTTTTCACCACTTAAAAGAACCTATACATGTTTGGTATCTACGAACTTGTAATGTCCTGGAGAATCATAATGGCAGGTCATTTTTATAATTTAGTGAAAAAAAAACTGTGGAATTGCACTTTTTTTGCAATTTCACTGTAATTGGAATTTTTTTCCCCGTTCTCCAGTATACAATATGGTAAAACCAATGGGGTCGTTCAAAAGTACAACTTGTCCCGCAAAAAATAAGCCCTCACATGGCCATATTGACATAAAAATAAAAAGTTATGGCAATGGGAAGAAGGGGAGCAAAAAACAAAAAAGCAAAAGCGGCCCGGTCATTAAGGGGTTAAAAATATGATTAGGATGAGACTGTATTTAGAAAATCACACTTAAGGATATAAGCCAGAACCAGAAACTCAATTTGCCTTCAATGTGTTTCGGGTTACTGCCCCTCGTCACTGCAAAGCCAACCAAACCAGAACTCACACTTTGTACTGACAAGGGGCAGTGCCCCGAAACTCAGTGTCTGCAAATTGAGTTTCTGGCTTATATCCTAAGTCATGTGAAAAGGCTCGTTAAAGAGTCACTACTGACTTTTAGGATTGCTACTTCCTGTAGGTGGCAATAGAGTTCTAGTCCTCTGCCTCTCTGAAGAGACAATTTGCATATTTCCCAGAGGAGCATTGCGGCTTTAAGTCTCCTCACCGTGACATGCTTAACATGTCGCTCTCCACAAGGTGAAATGTTACCCCTTAGATACAAAGCCCAAAATTGAAATCTATAAAAATTAACTAATGAAGATAAAAATATAAAACTTTTTTTTGTAATTCACTTGAAGGGGTTTTCCCACAAACAAAAACTTCATTTTAATCAATAGATCTTGGAATAATAATAATTTCCATAATTGATTGCATTTAAATAAAATGTTCCTGTGCTGAGATAATCTTATAAATGTGCCCCTGCTGTGTACTGTGTAATGGCTGTGTCTGACCGTACAGGAACATGGTCTGATCATACCACAGCTCCTGGGCAGGGGAGGAAGCAAAAGAGGATACAGACATTTCAGCACGGGATCACAGCTGATTCTTTCTTTGAAGTAAAAAATTGTTTAAAACCAGGCAGTGAAATGTTTTACCTCACAAACAGAATCAGCTGTGATCCCCTGCTGTAATGTCTGTATACTCTAAGGCTTCCACCCCTGCACAGGAGATGTGGTATGATCAGACCATGTCCCTGTATGGTCAGACACAGCCATTACACAGTACACAGCAGGGGCACATATATAAGATTATCTCAGCACAGGAACATGCTATTTAAACACATCCAATTGTGGAAGTTATTATTATTCAAAGATCTATTGATTAAAATCAACTTTAGTTCGTGGGAAAACCCCTTTAAGTAGCACTTCAAAAAAAAATAAAATAAAAATAAAATCTAAAGACATCGGTTAACAAAAATACTCAGATTTGGATCACTTGACATGGAATGTCATGGACATCTATTGTTTGATTTCTTTGCCTGTGTGGATTGGATGGGCTGTTACTGACATCTGGTGAGAATTTCATGTCAAAACCTTTAGAAATATATCTACTTATAAAACTGGAGAATTGTTTAATACTTATTTGACCCGCTGTATACACAGAATAAAAATATATTACATACATGCACATACTAAAACTGAATATATATATTTATATCTCTCTATCTACAGGGTGGGCCATTTATATGGATACACCTAAATTAAATGGGAATGGTTGGCGATATCAACTTCCTATTTGTGGTACATTAGTATATGGGAGGGGGAAAACTTTTCCAGATGGGTGGTGACCATGGCGGCCATTTTGAAGTCGGCCATTTTGGATAGAACTTTATTTTTTTCAATGGGAAGAGTGTCATGTGACACATCAAACATATTGAGATTTTCATAAGAAAAACAATGGTGTGCTTGGTTTTAACACAACTATTCTTTCATGAGTTTTTTACAAGTTTATGACCACTTATAAAATGTGTTCAAAGTGCTGCCCATTGTGTTGGATTGTCAATGCAACCCTCTTCTCCCACTCTTGACACACTGATAGCAACACTGCAGAAGAAATGCTAGCACAGGCTTCCAGTGTCCGTTGTTTCAGATGCTCTCATTTTGTATCTCATAGTTGAGGTCTAACTATGATGTCAATTACAGGCCTCTCTCATCTTTTTAAGTGGGAGAACTTGCACAATTGGTGGCTGACTAAATACTTTTTTCCCCCACTGTATATATACACACACACACACACACACACACACACATATACATATACAGTACAGACCAAAAGTTTGGACATACCTTCTCATTTAAAGATTTTTCTGTATTTTCATGACTATGAAAATTGTACATTCACACTGAAGGCATCAAAACTATGAATTAACACATGTGGAATTATATACTTGACAAAAAAGTGTGAAACAACTGAAAATATGTCTTATATTCTAGGTTCTTCAAAGTAGCCACCTTTTGCTTTGATGACTGCTTTGCACACTCTTGGCATTCTCTTGATGAGCTTCAAGAGGTAGTCACTGGAAATGGTCTTCCAACAATCTTGAAGGAGTTCCCAGAGATGCTTAGCACTTGTTGGCCCTTTTGCCTTCACTCTGCGGTCCAGCTCACCCCAAACCATCTCGAATGGGTTCAGGTCTGGTGACTGTGGAGGCCAGGTCATCTGGCGTAGCACCCCATCACTCCCCCTCTTGGTCAAATAGCCCTTACACAGCCTGGAGGTGTGTTTGGGGTCATTGTCCTGTTGAAAAATAAATGATGGTCCAACTAAACACAAACCGGATGGAATAGCATGCCGCTGCAAGATGCGGTGGTAGCCATGCTGGTTCAGTATGCCTTCAATTTTGAATAAATCCCCAACAGTGTCAACAGCAAAGCACCCCCACACCATCACACCTCCTCCTCCATGCTTCACGGTGGGAATCAGGCATGTAGAGTTCATCCGTTCACCTTTTCTGCGTCGCACAAAGACACGGTGGTTGGAACCAAAGATCTCAAATTTGGACTCCTCAGACCAAAGCACAGATTTCCACTGGTCTACTGTCCATTCCTTGTGTTCTTTAGCCCAAACAAGTCTCTTCTGCTTGTTGCCTGTCCTTAGCAGTGGTTTCCTAGCAGCTATTTTACCATGAATGCCTGCTGCACAAAGTCTCCTCTTAACAGTTGTTGAAGAGATGTGCCTGCTGCTAGAACTCTATGTGGCATTGACCTGGTCTCTAATCGGAGCTGCTGTTAACCTGCGATTTCTGAGGCTGGTGACTCGGATAAACTCATCCTCAGAAGCAGAGGTGGCTCTTGGTCTTCCTTTCCTGGGGCGGTCCTCATGTGAGCCAGTTTCTTTGTAGCGCTTGATGGTTTTTGCAACTGCACTTGGGGACACTTTCAAAGTTTTCCCAATTTTTCGCACTGACTGACCTTCATTTTTTAAAGTAATGATGGCCACTCGTTTTTCTTTACTTCGCTGCTTTTTTCTTGCCATAATACAAATTCTAGCAGTCTATTCAGTAGGACTCTCAGCTGTGTATCCACCAGACTTCTGCACAACACAACTGATGGTCCCAACCCCATTTATAAGGCAAGAAATCCCACTTATTAAACCTGACAGGGTACACTTGTGAAGTTAAAACCATTTCTGATGACTACCTCTTGAAGCTCATCAAGAGAATGCCAAGAGTGTGCAAAGCAGTCATCAACGCAAAAGGTGGCTACTTTGAAGAACCTAGAATATAAGCCATTTTCAGTTGTTTCACACTTTTTTGTTAAGTATATAATTCCACATGTGTTAATTCATAGTTTTGATGCCTTCAGTGTGAATGTACAATTTTCATAGTCATGAAAATACAGAAAAATCTTTAAATGAGAAGGTGTGTCCAAACTTTTGGTCTGTACTATATATATATATATATATATATATATATATATATATATTTTGTATGTATAAGAAGAGACCTGACAAAACAGGCTGGAGGGGTAGAAGTCAGTGGGGAGCGGTGTATATGGAGGGTTTTTAAGATGGTTTTCTTTGAAACACTGTAGTGGTACTTTGGAAAACATAACTATGTAACGGAGGAACGTGTATGAATTTCTTTCTGCCTGTAGTTCAAGCAGCATGAAACTGCTGACAGGCTTCCTTTAAAACCACTTTTAAGTATGCATAAAACTGGTGTAACCCATGCCTCAGGACCCGACCCACGTTTGCTGCTCAAATTGGCCTCTTTACATTGGCAGAGACTTGTGTAATAGAGATAGACTGCTATAGAGAATGAAACCCTAACATTGCACATAGAATGTGGAAGCCATTTATAATACACAATTTGTTATCATGTAGAAATAATAGGACTCGCGTGAACATTTTTACAGTCCATCTCTACCTACTCAAGGTTCACAGAAAACAGTGGTCACTAGTGGGGTAGAAATTAATCATTTTACTGGTGTACTCTATTGCTGTGATTGTTTTCTTATACAAGCAGGAACTATCTGACTAACACATTTTGGGGTGCTCTCTAACATGTAGTGTACCATGGCTCAAAGAAAAAAAATAAAATAAATAAATTTGGATCAAACCACAGATAAATGAACATTGTTTAAGAATACCACTGTTACATCACAAAACAATTCCCAATTTCCAAATTGCCTCAGTTCTACTTCCTCCTAATCAAGTTACCAAGTTGTTCAGGCAGATACAGTACTAAATCTCTGTAATCCTCTGAAGAGTCTGGCGGATCAGAGACAAACATATTCATGTTAAAAGTAGCTAAAGCACCTGTTTAACGTGGGCGCCGAGCAATTCCTGAAACAAGACTATAGACTACATGTAAGTCAAACAATGGGAGGAATATGGAATGCTGTCCAAATCTCAGTAATGGTGGTCTGACCACATGAACTGGAAATAGGCTCTCCCACATGAAAGGCTATTTTGCTGGATGATTGTGCAAAGGCTTTTTAGATTAAAGAAAATGGGAGCCAGATCAGTTATGCTGTTACCTCATTCTTCTTCATAATATATCTGTCACCACACAATATTTCTGGAATGTCTTCTGTAGCTTCAATTATAATTTACAAGCCCAACATGGAATATCAGGGTTGCAAACTACATTATGTTACTTTCCATTTACCTAAATGCTCCCAAACATGCTTTTATGGTAAAGCCAGCTGTTGTTAAGGTAAGAGGATAGCAGGCATAGCATTGGGTGTGCCTTCGTTCATTCCACAGGCCGAGGGATGGAATGTATTGCCCCAGACACCGTGATACAAAATAACAGGATTTTATTACGTCAGCACATGCAAAATGGAGAGGGGGAGGGGAAAACAAAAACTTTTCTGCCGTGATGTGCAATCGCTTTCACATTGGTATTATCAGATATTACACTTTGCCAATCCAAAGAAGATTTAGAAGAGGAAACCACAAAATATTGATCTCATATTACATGTTAAAGATCACCACTGAGACACCTTGATCCAAAATTCAGTTTTTCGGTCTGTGTTGGACATACAAAGAGTAACTTACTGTGCAGTTTCAAAGTAGTCCATACACTTTTTCTTTTTGTTATAGGCAGCCACACGGAATGGGACAATTTCCAGGGAGATCAACCCAGGAGCCATGGTGAGTACTTTGGCACCATGTGTAGGCTCATACAGATCCTTTCCATTTGCTGGATGAGGCATTCCCGCAGGATCTCTACCGACAATGTAGAAATTAGCCCCTGCCACCATGCGAGCTCTGCAGTGCCACTGGACCTGTAGTTTCACAGACAATCTGTTCTGTTACATGTACAATTCAACTGCTAACACTAAATATGACTTCATGAAAGACATCACTCATTACTGCAGTACACATAGTAGAGACAACAGAGTATCCAGAAATTTTGATCCCTCTGAATCTTTTTTTTGCTTTCAGCAGATGAGAACATCCTTGTTTTACATTCAGAGGCTGAAAACCCTTAAATACATGAAATAGTTGCAGACGATGACTGATTCTTACTATTCCTGAAAAATGTGATCTGTTATTTTTTTTCCCCAGTCCAGTTATCAGCTGAAATCTTGTGTATATCGCATGATCTGATGACCATCCTGGATATGACAGTTTAAAAGTAAAAAGATGACACTATCCCTGGATTTTTTAATTTATATGGAGTACCTCATCCAATTGCCTGTGTCCCACTAATTCTGCAACAGTTTTTCTGTGCCCCTCTGATCCAAAGTTGATTTTATTCACTATATTAGTATGTGGAATTGGATATAAACAGTTTCCTGCCATGGCGAACAATTGGTCTTCACTAAATATTCCACTGTCAATTACGATGTGGTCTGGCAACAGAATAGTTTAACCAATTGTTGCATACAGCCATAAAGAGGTAGGGACTACTAGTTTTGTATGTAAGGAAAGATTTTGGTTACAGTTTACATATACCATAATGAAGGACAAGTATCTGTCCAAAACTTGTGGTTTAGTGCAGTGATTTTCTTCTGCATCACTTTTTATATGAATATAGTTTTCAGATTTTTTAAATGCTGCTGAAATAAAATAGTGAAAGTTTTTATTGGTATTGGCTAAATATTCATAATTGTTTCTACTGTTTAAGCTACTGTACAAGGAGACATTGTCCATGTGGGGTATCAAATAGCCTTAGTAATAGGTGTGTTGGTTTTCTCGTCTACCAGCTGGGCGTATACCATAGAACTTCATGCCAGGTGACAGATATCAAACGCCCACAGAGAAGTTCTGGGATATGCCCAGATGGTTGAGAACTGGCATCTTTGTAATTGGGGCATAACTTTGGAATGAAAGGGCACAGGAAGATTTAAGGAAAAAAACAATTCCCCAAATCAGAGGAACAGCGGCAATTGGAGGAAGCACTCAGTTTTAATTGTCGTACCATGGATGGAATATTAACTACTAGACAAAGACATCAAATCAGGTCAAATTGTCATACACTTTGTAAGCCTCTGATGGAATAAATTGGAATATTTTTTTTTGAAGAACCTCTGGGAAGCAGTCATAACTTTTTACCTTTAAGTGCGAAACACATATGGACTCATTGGCCTGGTAAATTTTGCATCCAAATGTTTAATGTGCAAAGGTAGTGTGCTATGGACAACCAATTTTCGCTAATATGCCTAGTTTATAGGCCAAATGGTGGACAAACCTAATTTTATTCATTTCCAGTTTTGTAGACTTAAAGGGGTTGTCCAGAACGATTTTATTGTTTTTTTTTTTTACTATGGGCCTAAAAACTAACAGGCAGGTAATTTTTAACGGAGGCAACTACCTGCCTGTTCTACCCGACACCAGATTAGAGTGGTCACTGACCGCTCACCAAACCACTCTTGCCAGCCATTCAGCTGCTTTACGTCAACAGAGCAGCTTTTCCGGGCTGCTTTGTCGACGGGGCATGACTTCCAGCATTATGCGGATTGAAAGCCAGCACCCCACAGATGGGCAGCCCTGTCAACAGAGCAGACCGAAAGAGAAGCAGCTGCTCTGTCAATGTGACATCAGCGGGAGCTGCTGAATCGCAAGCAGGAGCTGTCTGTAACTGCTCTGTGCTGGTAGAGATCGATTCCGGGCACAACAGGCTGATAGGTAGCAATTACCTGCCTGTTAGTTCTTAGGCCCGTAGTAAAAAAAATAAATAGTCCTGTATAACCCATTAATACCTTCCATAGATGAGGAGGTGGGAACTTTTATATTCAGTTTGGGTTATCGTCTAACACAAACAGCGAGGACTTCAGGCTGAGGCATGTTATCTTCTATGGTGTATTATAGCAAGCAATCAAGAGGCCAAAAGGGCCATACACCTCCTAAAGCATATACAATCTTAGCAAACCCTCAGCAGTTTCCAGCCTGCATATGTGAACATGCATTAAATGAAAAACCAATTTAAATCATACTATATAATATCCAGACCTCAAATATCTCCACGTCTGTTTTAAAAATACTACATATCAGATTACTGAATACAGAAAATACCGACATAATAATACTGACGACATAAGAATATCTTAGAAATGTGAAAAAGTCTACCATGCAGATAAACATGCCCCCACCAATCAAGGAAATTATATAGATTACTGTAGTCTTGATCTAGGGCTAAGTATGCATAGTATATACAATGGAATATAAAGGTCTTTTACGACATTTTTGTGCATTTCAGAATTTGGCTGGAAAACTCGCCGTAATAGTCATCTTGTTAACGCCTATTGTCCTTAGACTTAGAAGAGGCACAGGAGAGTCTTCCAGTTTGGCTTTAGAGATTAATCTTAATAGACATTTACTGAGGCTGTATAAACAATTTGCCCAGCTGACTATTGCCAAAAATCTTATCAATGCAATACAAATAAATCGTGTAAGAATTTTAATCCATGTGGTGCAGTATGTTCCATAGATCTAAGCCTCAGTAACGCCTATTTCTTTGGCTAGAAATGCACATACTGTATGAAATGTAACTTCTGAACAAAACTAAAGTTACAATGTAGAAACTAAAGCGATTGGGTATCTGGCATTTAATATAACCAGTAGCAATTTCACAATAACAACAAAAATAAAAGCTAGGGAAATCTTGGTGTCTGATACAAAAGTGACTATGAATAAAATGACACTAGCAACAACTCTATCCCTCAGTATCGGTTTTTAACGCCATAAGTAGAATTAAAATCTGAAAAGAGAACATGGCAGCTGTAAGGAAAAAAAAAACCCTGAGGTTTTCTAAGAGACCATTAACAAAGAATGTGTAGCCCAAGGGTGTCCAACCGTTTGGTACTTCAGGGCCACACTGGCAAAGCAATGGTCTTCGGCCACATAAGGACCTTTGGTCACGACAGTAATGTCACAAAATGTCCGTCTTCCCTAGGAAACTGCAATGATTATGCAAAACTGGCATTATCACTACAGTTTCTGTTTTTTTTTTTTTTTACAAAAAGCGAAGGAGTAAATGAATTTATTTTAGGTGATATTGCGATAGTAAGACAACAATTTTGTGTTGGGCCACTTTCATAGCCTTTCTGGGCCAAAGGTTGGACACCCCTAGTTAGCCATTTCATGAGCCGCAAGGAAGCTATGAAGAATCTGCATTTCCCATGCCTGATTTAGTTATTACTGCTGCTCACATCGGGAACAGCTGTGATGGACAAAGTATATAAGGGCCCCACATATATCAAACTAATGTCTCCTAGGTCTACAATCAGGATAAAATCCAGTATACTAATGATGTAGTACGGTTTAACACAGTCAAAGTTGAGGAATAAAAACAAACAAAAAAAAAAAACAAAACACACAGCCTGTAAATAATTTTCTTTTATAGAAAAATGGCATAATGTATTTTCTGTGACCCAAAGAAAATGATTAAAGCGAGGGATGGGTTTTATATTATTGTTATTTTTTGGCAAAAAGAGAGACTATGTTGGCAAGACTTTGTCTGAAGTCATTGGAAAAAACAGCTAGCATTGAGGGATTATGTTTTTCATTACTTTTCTCCAAAGATGACGCAGGGAAATTAGGATATAACTGCTTTCAAATTTTTGCCTTTAACTGGCAGCTGACTAAGGAGCTACAGAAACTATACTCAGGTGTTACTGATCCATTGTTTAACAGAATTGCGAGAAAGTTACTAAGGAAGTCAAAATGATTGTTAGTTGTGCCAATTAAGCCAATTGGCACTTGCAATTTATTAATGCTTAATGGGGGAACAAAGTTGAAAGTGACCTTAAAAAGTCATAAAAATAAATAAAGCTTGCATGCAGCTTACTATTTTTATCCCATCAAAAGGTAAGTGATGTTTCAGCAGTAGTCGTGGTAATCACTCAAAGCCTTGTATAACAGTGTTAAACCAACTTCCCTACTCTTTAATAACAGGGAACACATACTATAGGTATATGCAGGTATGACTATAAGGAATGATTACTCAACACACCTCTGTTGGACCAGCATACATCATTGGTGAAGGAAAGATAGCTACCACTGTTGTCTCGGGGTCGAGCACACCTTCTTCAAGTACAGCAGCATGCTGTTTCATACGCCACATCAAGGGCACATCATCATCTTTTGTCCATCCTCCCAATGGATGAAGTAGAAGTACTGGTCGTCGGTAACCCCTTTCCAGCAGCTGCTTGTGGGTATCTTGCATCAGTAGTGCATGTCCATTATGAACTGGGTTACGCAACTGAAAGGCAAAGACTGCATCTAAAAGCACAAAAGAAGAACGATCACTTAATAGGATATTATGGTATAGTGTAAATCAGGGATGCATAAATTACTGTAGACATAAAATTGTTAAGGAGAAACTTTACTACTATAAACAATATATATTATGTAGAATTTGTTTTTTGCAGGCTGACACTTTTGGCATTTATTGGGTAAATAGAGCCCCATGGACACATTTAGTGTATTAATTAGGAGCTTTGCGAATATATAGATATAAACATAGCTAAAGGAAGATTTTTGGTACTCACTGTAAAATCTTTCTCTTAACCTTCATTAGTATACACAGGAATCATGGCTTTTATGCTTCCACCTGGAGGCTGACACTAATACATCTTAGAAAAAAAGGTGACTCCTCCCCAACACACTACAACCTGGGCATCTGACAACCAGCTATTCAGTTAGTGCAAAAGCAGAAGGAAGATCAAAACCAAGAACTCCCAAACAAGGGAGGGTGCTGTGTCCCCCAATGAAGGCTACGAGAAAGATTCTATGGTGAGTACCAAAAAGCTTCATTTGGGCACTTCGGAACCATGGGAAATCCTAAAGCTATCCCTGAGAAGGGAAAACCAATATCAGTACTGCAGAAGGAAGAATAGCAATCGCTGCTTGTAGTACTCTTCTGTTAAGACTTGCATCCCTAGACGCAAACGTAAGAGCTCCATAAAGATGTTGACTGAAGACTAAGTAGTGGACCAATAGAATAGAAGAACAGATACCTGGAGGCGTAGGACCAAGGAGGCTTCTACCCCACAGAAGGAGTGAGTCGTGCCCTGGCAGAGGAGCCCTAGTTTAACCCGATCTTCCAAAATTTTTACATCGAAACCAGTGAACATTGCTAGCCCTAGAGGCAGTTTGACCTCTGCCAGAGCATACCAGGATGAGCCACAAGGCATCCAACTGGAGAGTAGAGCTGCACAACTCTGACAAGTCAGATTGTTTAAGATCTCAAGAGATGAGAGCCGAAGTACATAAAGGATGGAAGGAGAGCAATCTCCTCATTAAGGTGAAAGGTGGGAAAAAAAAACTAAGGAGAAAGGAAGTTGCCGAATGCCAGAACACTCAGAGCCGGAGAAGGAGATAGAAAGGTGACCGCCCCTCACCCCCCCTCAGAGCTTCACCAGATGGAGAGGTCGCTAAAGAAAAAAAAAGTTAGTTCTTAATCTAACCAAGGCCAAGACAGGTCTGAGACTCAGACCCATGTCTGCCTCCGATTGACACAAAGCTAAAATGAATAGTTGTGTGTTGGCTGCCCAGGTTTAACTTGTTTTGGAGTCAACTTTTTTCTAATATGTATTCTTAGTGTTAGCCTTCAGATGGCAGCATTAAATCCATGATTCCTGTCACCCCTAAAGAAGCAACCAAGAAAACTCTATATTACCAGGTGTTAATGCTTCTTTAACACTGGACTATACCAAAGTCACTGTAGACCACACCTTGTGGTCTTAGTTTTGCTCTTGAAAAACATTACCATTTGTGACTATTTCTTCACCTGTTTAATAAACTATTGAAGGATAACTGCTGCACTGAATAGCAATAAAGTTAGGCAAAGTCGACATTTATAAACTCAAGCTTTAGGTCCAAAAACCTGTCTTGCATTGAGCACCACAACTGACATAACCTAAACCTGCCTCTGCTGAAACGTAGACCACAATGCAGAAAGGTGTAGTATAACAAAGCCAGAATGCTTAAGGCACTCCTGAACAGGAAAATCCTCTTCATAACTGTAGACCAGCCAAATCTTCACCCTGGAGGATACGGCTATGCTGCAAAGAATTATTCAGTCATGCAAAAAGGTGCCAAACTGCAATTCTCTGAGAAATGGGGTGGATTATTTACTCATGTGAAACACTTTGATAAGTCTTGACTCCTGTCCAAGAGACATGAGAAAATATGTTTCTTTGCATTATGGGTTTGATTTCCAGCCAACTTGGAAACATTGTCAATTCTGAAGAATATAAGATAATTTGGGGATATGCAGGTAGTGGTTGAGCGTAATGCAAAAAATGTGTTTCATTTGGGTGGTTGTGGCCCATTCTTATCAAACTAAGAGGACATGAAAATTATTTGTACCGGCTGTGTAATTTATTATTATGGTTAAAAATTAATAAGTCTCCCTACACTAACAAGCGACATCCCGCTTCATGATATGCTCTTCACATGAACGCGCTGCTCAAATTTACTTTACAATTTGCATTGCTATACATTACACGTGAGAGTTCACACGTTACCTAACACGCAGTCATAGAGGTGTAAGTCCATAGGGAGTTATATTGGGAGCACGGTCCTAAAGGAGCATTTTACTGTTTAGTCTCATGAAGGTACACTACGCTAAACTATCGTAAATTCCGATTTACTAATTTATAGTATCATTTAAGTTCTGCTATTTTTTTTATTTTAGATTAAAAAGCGATTCATTGAATGATATACAAAATAAGGTAGAACATGTGATATGATATTTCATTCTATACAAAGGAACATTTCCAATAGTCGTAAACTATCACATATGTACGTGTGCAAAACAAGAAAAAAAGGACAAGGCAGCCTTTGTACAAGAACATACATAGGTGAAGCAAAAAAGTATTCTTAGTCAAACATGTATTTTTAAAAGAAATGAGAAAAGATTTGAAACAAAAGGAAAAATTATGAAGCATTCATTGCTGGAAAGAGGGTTAAGTAATATTTGAGATTAAGGTGGTTTTAAGAGGTCTAAAACGTCCATACTTCATTAATACATTTCTTTGTGCCAGCAAAAGTATAGATTTTTCCGTAACGTCTTATTAATCATATTGGGGCAAAGTGTATTATAGCCGCCATACCAATGTATTGCAAAAATGTATATGAGGCATATGGAAAGTCAGCTGGTTTATCTCCTAATAGAAAAATGATTACCAACATGGTTATGTCAGTATTAAACTTCAGTTTAGTAAAAGCCTTATGGAGTTCAAAATGTAATTAAAAAAAAAAAAAAAAAAAAGAAAGTGAAGAGATAAAAGTCTAAACTTGATAATAGGCCTGCCATGGACACAGAGCTTGTACAGCAGCACACACACAGTCACTGTGGCTCTGAACTAAGAAGTGTGCTACAGCATGGTGCCACCAAACAATACCGAGATGTATTTATTTATTTTACTCACTTATATAGTGCCATTAATTCCACAGAGTTTTACAGACATTAACATCACAGTCCCCATTGGGGCTCGCAATCTACATTCTCTATCAGTATGTCTCTGGAGTGTGGGAGGAAACCGGAGAATCCGGAGGAAACCCACGCAAACACGGGGAGAACATACAAACTCCTTGCAGATGTTGTCCTTGTTGGATTTGAACCCAAAGCTGCAGTGCTAACAACTGAGCCACCCTAGATATTCTATTTCAGAAACAATATGTACAAGTTACATAGCCTCAGGAGAATATCTCTGTCTATTCCACTGGGCTATGCCTTACCTATTAATTGCTCCTCAATACATAATTGGTTATTCCCAATATAGAAAATTATCCACAATCCATTGGACAGGAAATAATCTAATGACCACTGAGGGGGAATGGGATCAAACTGCTGGAACATCCGGCAATCCTGAAAATCTGAAAATGGTGCTCTGCAACTAGGAAACAGAGTCCTGTTCTGAAAGGATCAAAAAGTGAGCATATGAGAGTGCTAGAGAAAGCAAAGCACAGCAGTGCTTGGCTACAGAACCATGGAATCAATGGCGCTATACAAATAAATAATAATAATATTATTTCTAGCAGTCTCATGGACTATGAATGGAGCGGAAAGTCAACTATGCTGATCTCCAATCCATCCAAGATGAGGCTCTGCATAGCTATTTCCTGGGTTGCAGAACCCAATTCTCAGGACCGCTACAGTCATGTGCACAAGGCTCCACCTCTGTTCTACACAGCTGCTTTGGTTTTTATAGTGGCAATTTGTATTAATTCTAGATTACTATGAAGAGTAATCAGATGAATTGCAAAAAATTGCAGTCATTTGTTACCATAAACATGATTACAAAAACCCCAAGTACACTGAATTTCAGCCCTATTACAAAATGACCTACTTACATAATTTCAGTGATCTTCTTGATAACTCAGTAGACCGTGTTATCGAGGACAAGGTGGCTGATTTTATTAATTTGTCATGCTGATTGAATTATAACAGACTGGTTGCTTGACAAGGGACCTGATGCTTGAAATCATTGTCTTCATCTGTTACCTATGATTATCTCCAAGGAAACACGTGCAGTCATCATTGCTGTGCATTAAAAGGGTTTTATTGGCAAGCACATTACTGCTTGTAAGATTGCCCCTAAATCAATCATTTATTGCATCGTGAAGAAATTCAAAGAGAGATTTAATTGCTTTAAAGAAGACTTTAGGGCACACAAGAAAATCCAGCAAGTGCCAGGACAATGTCCGAAACAGGATTGAGCTACAAGATCGGTTTGGTCGGGTAAAATTATTTTCTCTGATGAACCCCCCTTCAGACTGTTTGGAACATCTGAAAGAATGACAGTCTGGAGAAGAAAAGGTGAGTGAGTGTAACCATGAATCTTTTTGTTATGACAACATTAAAGCATCCTGAGACCAGTCATGTGTGGGGCTGCTTTTCATACAAGGGAGTGGGATCACTCACAATTCTGCCTAAGAACACTGTAATCAGGGCTGTGGCATTGGAGACCATTTTGGTGGAGTCGGTATAAAATGGACCAGCTACGACTCCTAAAATATATAATAAATTGGGTACAGTACCCAGTAGTTGGATACAGTAGTTCAATGCAGTTTGTGGGGAATATTTTTTCATAAGAATTTGGGAAAGTTATGAAATGTCCTATAAATGTCTGTCCTTTTCCTGATCGAAGCGTCTAGACTTTCAGCTGAGATGAATTTGTGCTACAGTAAATTTATCACTTAAACATGAGCCATGTATGAGGGAGTCGGAGTCGTGGAGTCAGAGTTTGAGTCGGTGTCATGGAAATTGAGGAGTCGGGAGGTTAGCCTTACCGACTCCACAGCCCTGACTGTAATGAATAAAGAATGGCATCTAAACATCCTCCAAGAGCAACTTCTCCCAACAATCTAAACGCAATCTGGTAATGTACAATGCTTTTTCCAGCATGATGGAGCATGATTGAGCACGGTGTCACAATGGAAAACTGATAATTAAGTGGCTCAGTAAATAAAAAACAGTGACATTTTGAATCCATAGCCAGGAAACTCCTCAGATCTGAATCCCCAAATCACTCTAAGGTCACATTCAGTATTTGGTCAGTATTTTACATCAGTATAAGCCAAAATAAGGAGTGGAACAATCAGAGAAACAAGTCACAGCTTTTGTATTTTCATCCACTCCTGATTTTGGCTTACAAATACTGATATAACATATTGACCAAATACTGAACATGGTGAAACTTTGAAACTCCATGCACTGTACTAGTCTGGTGTAGTCTTCAATATAAAGTCACAGAAACACAGTGGTTTCCAGTATCCAGGTATGGGCTTCGTACCCGCTACCACTGTAAAATTCTTTTCAATACCACTTCATTTTAGCATGGATATTCTGAAACTTGTACTTGGAGTAATTTCCAGATCTATATGCATTACATATCAATGTACACTTGTCATTCAAAGAGTGACAGCATACGGTAAATGGACAGACAGCCCAACAATGAAAATGGACAGATAGCCTAACAAAGTAAGTGATGAAGAATGTTAGTGTTTAAGAAGCAAACCACATACTAACACATGTTCTTATTAGACCACATGTTCAGTATCACTTCTGCAAACTTTACAGCTTAACTGTAAAACTTTTGTACTCAACAAAAGGTACATCCTAAAAGCAGTAAATAGTTATCAGATACCCAGGCAGAAAAGCAAAAATGTGTTTGTTCTTTTCACTTTCATTTTTTTACAAGAATTTTTACAGTTCTGTGCAAAAGTTTTAGGCATATGTGTAAAATGCTAGCAAGCAAGAATGCTTGCAAAAATAGAAGTATGAATAGTCTATTTTAACAGTTAACAACATGGAATGTGAATCAACAGAAGAGAAATCAAATCAATATTTGGTGTGACCACCTTTTGCCTTCCAAACGCCATCAATTCTGCTAGACACACTTGAACACAGTTTTGAGGGAACTCAGCAGGAAGGTTGCTCCAAACATCTTAGAGAACTAAACACATTTCTGTAAATATAAGCTTGTGCACATCACTGTGTCTTTAAGTAATAATAGTCTTGATGTTCAGATTAGGGTCACATCATACATCATCACTTCCAGGACTCGTTTTTACTTAGGCCAAAGATGATTCTTAATGCCATTGGCTGTATGCTTGGGTCTTTGTCCTGCTGCAGAATAAATTTGGAGCCAATCAGGTGCCTCCCTCAGCATTGAGGACCTCAAGAATCTTGACCAAATCCCCAAACTTGCAACAATGACTCTCCACCATGCTTCACTGTTACCTGCAGACACTCATTGTACTACTCTCCAGCAGTTCAGCAAACAAACTCCCTTCTGTTACAACCAAGTATTCCAAAATTTGACTAATCAGTCCAGTTTTAGGCTCCAAGGTTATATGTTTTCGTGCATAGTTGAGTTGCTTGTCCTTGTTTCCATTTTGAAGATATAGCTTTTTGGCCGCAATACTACCCAGAAAGACAATTCCTGGTCAGACTTCACCAAACAGTAGGTCCCACTACTTGCTGCCAGTTCTGAGCAGATAGCACTGCTGGACATCTTCTCATTTCAAAGCCAAGTATACATTTGTCTTTCATCTGCCGCACTAAGTTTCCCTGGCCACCACTGCATCTAATGGTCCTCAATGTTGCCCATATCTTGGCGCTTCTTCAAAAGAACCTAACAATGCATCTTGAAATCCAAGTTTGCCTTGAAATCTTTGCCTGTTCGAGACCTTGCTGATGCAGTATAACTATCTTGCGTCTTATTGTTGTGCTGAGTCATGTTATAGTGTACGATTTGTGACAGGAAACTAATAACAGCTACAAAAGGTGAGGTTGTGGAAAACAGAGTTTGTCTATTCCTCACCCAGTTTAAAGCCTCCTACACAGCTGTTTCAGTTAATGACTGGGTTTAAACCTACATATTAAATTGTTACCTGTTTGGTATAATTGACTACTCATACACCTGACTATAATTCTACAAAATCCCTGAGTTTGTACAAGTGTACCTAGAAGAACTGATGCTTTGAGCCTGTTTTGAAGGCAAAGGTTAGTAACATTATGATGATGAATAGCCACTTAAAATTACGATAAAAAGTTTTATCTGAAAAGTTCTTCCTATGATGGTTCAGGGTTTCTACAAGAAAGTGACTGCAATAATTGAACCTGTCGCATTAGCATTGTGGTGTTTTGATGCCACCGATAGCTCCGCTCACAGGCAGAAACAGCACCAGGAGGTAATTAGAAAGAAGCTTCTATTTATCATTAAAACACATTGGCATATTTTTAGAAGTACTGGACAACCCCTTTAATTTTTTAGTGGCTTCTTGAACTTTAAAAAAATAAATAAATAAAAAAAATGGGAAATACTTTCATAGTTTTGACATTCAACATTGCATGGAACATCTAATGTGCATCATCACAGGACCTTTACAGAAAACATCTGCTAAAATTAAACTCGAGAACAGAAAAAAAATATAATAAGACCAAAACACTAATTTTTTGCTCAGTTTTCCTGTAAATTAGTTTGGGACACAAACACATGAAAAACATAAGTTTCATGAAATTTGAGCTTCAGAAGTGTTTTGGAGTTTGTGATTAATAAAGCTTGGAGACTTGGGATGAAAACCTGATAGTAGGAAGTAAGTGTCATATTAAATCTTTTTTTTTTTTCCCTCTTACAAGTAAAATTTACAAATCAGAAAATTTATACCAGGCTGGCAAAAAGAAATAAGAGGTGCCGTCCGTCCAAGTACTCCACTTGACAGCTATTTTTGGTGTGATAAACAAACTGGAAACAGAAGTGCAAAAAATAGTTTGAATCGTAACATGGTGCATAACAAAGATTAAAGGAATGGTCCTAATGATGTGGTAAAAGTTTCATTTACAGCCACACAATACAGTGTAGAAATATTTATAGAAGCAAGGTCAAATCAAGTTTTCTAATTGTTCTATCATCTTTTAGTATTCTTCACGATTTAACACTTTAATGAATAAAACACTTGTGATGGATAAAAAACAAAATGGGCAACATGGTGGCTCAGTGGTTAGCACTGCAGCCTTACAGCGCTGGGTTCCTGGATTCAAATCCCATCAAGGACAACATCTGCAAGGAGTTTGTATGTTCTCCCCGTGTTTGCGTGGGTTTCCTCCGGGTTCTCTGGTTTCCTCCCACACTCCAAAGACATACTCATAGGGAATGTAGATTGTGCGCCCCAATGGGGACAGTGATAATGATATCTATAAGGTGCTGTGGTGCTATATGAGCAAGGTGCAATGGAGCCATATAAGCGAGTAAAATAAATAAATGTAAACAATAGAACTAGATTTAAAAAAAAAATAAATTAAGTACTATATTAGTAACTATGTTCTGATAATCTGCATTTTTTATTACTTTTCTAACACGTACATTTTTCTTTAATCTGACACTACAGCAGTTCCCGATGCTGTAATACAACCAGCCATCGAAATGTGCAGACATTTAACAGTTTTAAAAGGACAGCTGATTAGCAAATATTTACTGATCGGTGGTCATTGAAAATCTTGTTTGCACAAGTAGACTGGGCTTCAGATCATCACTGAAAGATCTGTAGGAGATCACGCAGTGCGCATTGGCCGCCATTGTTCTCAGCAGAGCAGGTCCTGTTAATACAGGAGGATGGGCTGCTGAGATCGATGATATTTTGGGTAAAAAAGACCATTCCACAGAACGAACTAGCGTTGTACTCGTTCATCGGGTGATCAGCTGCCTGCTTAGACTGTGTGATTATTGTGTAACAAGTGTTTCTAGGAACTCAAGCAAACAATAACTGTGCAATGTAAATGCACCATAACTACTGCCATCGGAGCCAATGTATGAAGTAAAGAAATCTGTAAACTAAACTGAGTAAGGCCACGGCCCCACTATCAGTATTCGGTCAGTATTTTTTCTCAGGAGTGAGAACCAAAACCAGGAGTGGGTGATAAATGCAGAATTGGTGACTTGTTTCTATTATACCTTTTCTCTGATTGTTCCTCACCTGGTTTTGTCTCCTGAGAAAAAATACTGACCGAATACTGACCAAATACTGATAGTGGGGCCGTGGCCTAAGGCTTCCTTCAGACATCAATGTTTCACGTAATCTAATCGCACTTTTTGTACAAGCTCAGTAGTGAGACAGTGCTGTAGAGTCGGAGTTAGGGAAATTGAGGGATCAGAGTCGGAGGTTTGGGTTAACGACTACACAGCCCAGCTTTCAGGTCAACAGCTGGCACATATTACCCATAATGAAATTTAAGACACCATAGACATCAGATAAAAATTAAATAACAGACAATAATCAGCAAAGCCTGCCAATTTTGTCTGGCCATCTAATGTGCATTGTGGCTCCCAACTGACCTAAAACAAATGATGTCAGATGGAAGAGGATTCTGGCAGAGACTCGCTTATAGAGGACACTATGTATTGGGGAGTAGGCAGAGATAGCTGTCAGCCGAATGATAGTTTGAAAGCTATCTAACGTGTATGGCCAGCTTTAGGATAGGTCATGAATATCAGATCAGTAGGGGACGGTCTGACTTCCACAACGCTCACAGATCAGTTTTTTTACATTGTCAGGTACTGCTTTCTATTGGAGTGAATAGTAGCTGATCTACAGTATCCAGGGGCAGCCCCTAAACAGTTATCAGAGGGGTGCAGTTAACTTTTTACATCTAGCCGCCATCAGAGCAAATAACAGCTCATCAGTCAGGTTGCCAGGTATCGGACCCTAACCAATTTGATATTGATTACTTATCCTAAGCTAGTGCGATCAATATTCAAACAGTGGAAACCAAGGCTTTGGGGTCGGAGTCCAGATCCATATTGGTAGATTCGAAGTCGGTATAAAATGGACCGACTCCGACTCCTAAAATATCTAATAAATTGGGTACAGTAGTACAATGCAGGATGTGCTGTAAATGTTTTCAGAAGAATTTGGGAAAGTTAAGAAATGTCCTATAAATGTCTGTTCTGTTCCTGATCTAAGGATCTTGGCTTTTAGTTGAGATGAATCTGTGCTGCAATTTATGTACACGCTCAGTAGTGACCAGTGCTGTGGATTCGGAAGCTGGAAATTGAGGAGTCGTAGGTTTGGCTTACTGACTCCACAGCCCTGGACTGGAAACCCCTTTTAAGAATGAGAAAACAGTTTAATAAATGAGATCCTGTAAAGCTTTATACAACGTGATGAGAAACCAAAGCTTTCTTTTTCATCTTTTGATCAATGTCTCAATTGTTAAAGGTCCTACACCATATTCCTATAAATCCAGAACTTCATATCTACATAGAACATTCATCATTCCATTTCTAGGTCTATGTCATATCATGTGTTTCTTGTAATAGGTGCTTAAAGTAAGTGTTAAACTGGCCAAGTATGCATAAAATGATGATTAACAAGAGGTAAAACATAAATGTCTCTCAGCCAGAAAGGCATCATTAGAAGACATTATGTATTTTAATCGCTGCAGTCAGAATAATAGGGATAACAAGTCTATAATTTTAAACATGTTTCTATCCTTTCCTTGGCATAGCATAAAATACAAAAGGTATAAGATAATAAACTTACCCGCATTCAGATCTTTAAACTTTTGTTTCAGTTCAGCTGGTGTGAGTCTGTACTGATCTAATCCATCACCCCAATAAATGCGGTCGAGGACTTGTAGGTCTCCTCCCACCAACCATTCTCCGCTCTCCATCACCATCTGCAGAAAACCAACAAAGATCATTCATAGGAGAAACAAAACAAAGTTCTTTAAGATATAAAAAGAATTCAGAGAAAGATTATTAGAAAATTTGTGGATACTAATTCATTAATTTCATAAAATAGTCACATAATTTGCTCATGGACATTTGATATAGAAAGGAGTCCAACCTTAGCTTTTCTTGAATTTGGTTAAAGTGTAACTGTAATTTCTGGAGAACGTCAAAGCCTCCTGAGTCTCAATCTAGCTCCTCCCTCCGCCTCACCACTCCCCCTTCCATAGAATTGTATGAGCAGCAACTGCCATCTCCTATCTCTATAATATGAAATTCTGTCTCCACTGAATACAGATTTTACCCATGAATTGAGGGGAGAAAGAAGCCAATTTCTATGATGAGATATATTAAAAAGCTACTTTTATTCATGTGTACTATTAATTTATGAAATTTATATTAAAATGTTGGTAACTTTTTAAAACTGCTTCTGGACTGCCCATAAACTATAAACGACCAGTTAGTCTACACATTACTCTGCACGGACGTTCAAAAATGTCAATGCAGTTTAAGCAGATTGCATAAAATCGTGCAGCTGTGGTGTTGTGCAGCCGGCTGTCTGACACCGTCAAACTTTCCAGAGAGATAAGTATGGTTTATTACCATGTTTATTTTCGTGGTCTCTGTATACATAGCATTGAACCAATGCTTGTGTATTTTAATTAGTGAGCAGTAGCATTGACAGTGCTTCCTCCTCCAGACTCAGTGAACATGTGATCACTTGGTATAGGAAGGAAGCAGGAGCTGATGGGTCATAGGAGACCAAGTCAGCTCTGCTATGCATGCAGGAGATTGAAATTCTCCTGTAACTGGGGCTTATGTTCTAGGGGAAAAGCAGCAATAAAAAATGTATATGTTAAAATTCTCTTTAACACCTTATGATGGCATGGTGTATAAAATAAATTAAAAAAGCAAAAAGAAAAAAAGAAACAAAAATGAGACACTGCCTGTCTGATTCACAGTTTTTTAGGCCTACCACCATTGAAAAAAAAATGTCCAATATACAAAAGTAATTTCAATGGAGAGGGAAGAGCAATTTAAAATCTTTTTAGCTGTCTCTTTGTTGCCTTAAAACTAAATAAAAAGTGAAAAATAGACACAAATTTCCTATTTTTTCTTTCTTTTTTTATATCATGGGAACTGAAAGAAAAAAAAAAAAAGATAAGGAAATATAGAAATTACATACACAATTAAAATTCCATGTATTGTGCAAGGAAAACGTTACAAAAATTATTGGACTATTCAAGCAAGAATTTTTTTTTAGGGCCATTAAAAGCACATGTACAAAAAAAAACATGAAGATGTGCCAGGAAAGGAAGAGAGGTAAAATGGGGGTGGAATAGCCCGGTCAGTAACCTGTCACTTTGGAAAGCGCTACTTACCCGTGTATGTATAGGTTTAACCTGCAGGTACCTAGCTTTTAAATCACATATGGCTGTGTTACTGAACGTGGAGAGACACCCAGTAACACCCGGCTTTCAATCATAGGGGCAGTGCAGGGGTTGGTTACAGTCACATCTATGCAGAGATGACTGTCAATCAAAATGTTGGGGAGGGCATGCTTCGAGCCGCTGCTCACAATATAGTGAGCGATGACTGTAGCCGCCCCCTGCACTGCTCCTATTACTGAAAGCCAGAGGCTCCCTGGAGGAAATAAGTTCACTTTATACTGCTATCCGCACTTTAAGTAACAGTAAGGCAGCATTAAAATGCTATTTACCTTCAGATTAACCCAATATCTGCAGGTGAATTTAACCCCTTCACCCCAAAGCTTGTTTTCACCTTCCTGACCAGGCCAATTTTTTCAATTCTGACCGGTGTCACTTTATGTGGTAACAACTCTGGAACGCTTCAACGGATCCCACTGATTAAGAGACTGTTTTCTCGTGACATATTGTACTTCATGATAGTGGTAAAGTTTTTTTGATCAGACCTGCATTTGTTTATTTTTGCAATTTTCAAACTTTGAATTCTTAAGCCCCTAAAATCAGAGAAATATGTCACACAAAATACACATTTCCCACATATCTACTTTATATCTGCACAATTTTTTAAACAAAATTATTTTTGTTAGGAAGTTATATGGGTTAAAAGTTGACCAGCGATTTCTCATTTTTGCAACAAAATTTACAAAACCACTTTTTTTTTTTTTTTTTTTTTTAGGGACCACGTCACATTTAAAGCGACTTTGAGGGGCCTATATGACAGAAAATACTCAAAAGTGACACCATTCTAAAAACTGCTCCCCTCAAGGTGCTCAAAACCACATTCAAGATGTTTAGTAACCCTTTAGGTGCTTCAAAGCAATTAATGGAATGTGGAAGGAAAAATTAACATTTAACTTTTTTTCACAAAAATTTTAACTTTAGACCCAATTTTTTTTCATTTTAACAAAGGTAACAGGAGAAAATGGACCCCAAAATTTGTTGTGCAATTTCTCCCGAGTATGCTACTTCACATCTAGGTAAAAACTACTGTTTGGGCGCAAGGCAGGGCTTGGAAGGGAAAGAGCACCATTTGACTTTTTGAATGCAAAATTGCAGGAATCGAGAGCGGATGCCATGTTGCATTTGAACAGCCCCTGCCTAAACAGTGGAAACGCCCCACAAGTGAACCCATTTTGGAAGCTAGACCCTTCAAGGAACTTATCTAGATGTGTGGTGAGCTCCTTGAACCTTCAAAGAAATTTAGAACGCTGGGCCGTGAAAATAAAAAAAATCATATTTTTCCACAAAAATGATCTTTTAGCCCCAATTTTTTTTATTTTCACAAAGGTAGCAGGAGAAAATGGACCGCAAAAACTGTTGTGCAATTTCTCCTGAGTACGCTGATACCCCATATGTGGTGGAAAACTACTGATTGGGCACAAGGCAGGGCTCGGAAGCGAAGGTTTATAGTATAGTAATAGTATAGTTAGGGTAAGTGCCCATGTAGCGTTTTACAAGCGTATATGCTGCGGAATTTTCCAAAAAAAAAACCTCTTTAAATCTCTTAATTTGCGAGTGTGAACGAGCTGAGTGTGACCGGAGCATAAGTGCTAAAGAAAGTGTGTGACTTGTTTTTCAGTGACTTGGATTCAGGGAGTTTGGAAGGGAGGACTTTGGACTGAATTGCTGTCTGTATTCATGAATTCTTTACTTTTCTTTTTACTTAACATTCTGTCTATTGCAATCCCCATTAGGAAATGAGCTCCATTATTGACAATGATATCCAGTGTACATCTTGCCACATGTATGCATTCCTTGAACAGCCGGTCGGGGTTGCTTACTGCTGCGCGAGATGTGTGCACGTTGTGCGTTTGGAAGCCCAGATACTGGATCTAAATGAGCAGCTGGCAACACTGAGATCCATTGACAACATGGAAAGGAGTCTGCTGCTCACTGAGCAGCAGCTCACTGGGGTAGATGTGGGGGAGGGTGGTAGTCGGGAGCTGCAGGACAGTGAGGCCGCTAGTTGGGTGACAGTTAGAAGGGGGGGTAGAGGGAAGAGTGCCAGGGAGGCTAGTCCTGATCTGGCACACCCCAATAAGTTTGCAAAGTTGGCAGATGAGGGGAGTGACGGTACAGGGGTAGCACTGCTGCAGCAAGGCATGTCCCCTGAAAGCCGGAGGAGTGTCAGCTCCAGTAAAGAGGGAAATAGGAGAGTAGGGCAGGCCAGGCAGGTGTTGGTAGTGGGGGACTCAATTATTAGGGGAACAGATAGGGCAATCTGTCACAAAGACAGGGATCGTCGAACAGTGTGCTGCCTACCTGGCGCTCGAGTCCGGCAAATCACTGATCGGGTTGACAGATTACTGGGAGGGGCTGGTGAGGACCCAGCGGTCATGGTGCACATTGGCACAAATGACAAAGTTAAAGGTAGGTGGAAGGTCCTTAAAGATGATTTCAGGGAATTAGGCTGCAAGCTGAAAGCAAGGACCTCCAAGGTGGTATTCTCTGAAATACTACCGGTACCATCTGCCATGCCAGAGAGGCAACGGGAGATTAGGGAGATAAATAAGTGGCTCAAGAACTGGTGTAGGAAGGAGGGATTTGGGTTCCTGGAGAACTGGGCCAACTTCTCAGTTGGCTACAGACTCTACGCTAGGGACCGGCTGCACCTTCATGGGGAGGGTGCAGCTGTGCTGGGGGAGAAAATGGCTAGAAGGTTGGAGGAGTGTTTAAACTAGGGATTGGGGGGGAGGTATTCATTTTATAGGTGGGGAAGATAGTGCAGATAGTGACCTGGGCACAAATAAAGAAATTAGGGGTAGGGTTAGAACAGTCAATAAAGTAAGAAGGAATAGAGGTACAGAGAGATACATAAAATGCATGTACACTAATGCCAGAAGCCTCACCAACAAAATGGAGGAATTAGAATTAATTTTATTGGAAAATAATTATGACATGGTAGGGATATCTGAGACGTGGCTGGACGAGAGCCACGACTGGGCAGTTAATTTACAGGGCTATAGTCTGTTCAGAAATGACCGTACAAACAAGAGAGGTGGGGGGGGTATATGTAAAATCATCCTTAAAACCTGTCTTGCGGGAGGATATATGTGAATCTGTGGAAAATGTAGAGTCCCTGTGGGTGGAGATAAGGGGAGGGGGAAAAAATAATAAATTACTGATAGGGGTTTGTTATAAGTCTCCAAAAATAATGGAAGTAGCGGAGAATATCCTCGTAAAGCAAATAGATGAAGCAGCGACTCAAGGAGAAGTCATTATTATGGGAGACTTCAACTACCCTGAAATACATTGGGGGACATAAACATGTAGTTCCAGCAAAGGTAATAGGTTTTTGACAACTATGAGAGACAATTACCTTTCACAACTGGTTCAGGACCCAACAAGAAGGGGGGCACTGCTAGACCTAATATTAACCAATAGGCCAGACCGCATATCAAATATATGAGTTGGGGGTCACTTGGGTAATAGTGATCACAAAATAATAAGTTTTCATGTATCCTTTAATAAGATGTGTAGCAGAGGGGTTACAAGGACACTAAACTTCAGGAAGGCTAATTTCCAACGGTTGAGAGATGATCTTAGTGCAATAAACTGGGACGATATCCTGAGACATAAAGCTACACAAAGCAAATGGGAGACATTTATTAACATCCTGAATAGGACCTGTGCACAATATATACCCTTTGGGAATAAACATGCTAGAAATAGGAGGAAACCATTATGGCTAAATAGAGCTGTAAGGGGCGCAATAAGTGACAAAAAGAAAGCATTTAGAGAACTAAAGCAAGTAGGTAGTGATGAGGTATTAAATAAATATAGAAAATTAAATAAATTATGTAAAAAACAAATCAAGGCAGCAAAGATTGAGGCAGAGAGAATCATTGCCAGAGAAAGTAAAAAAAAAAAAAAAAAATATTCTTTAACTACATAATTAGTAAAAAACTAAAAAATGATAGTGATGGCCCCCTAAAAAATAGTCTGGGTGAAATGGTGGATGAGGATGAGAAAAAGCCAATATGCTAAATGATTTTTTTCCAACCGTATTTACACAAGAAAATCGCATGACAGAAAACATGATTAGTGATAACAAAAATTCTCCATTAAATGTCACTTGCTTAACCCAGCAGGAAGTACGGCGGCATCTAAAAATCACTAAAGTTGACAAATCCCAGGGCGCGGATGGGATACAATCGCGAGTACTGCAGGAATTAAGTAACGTCATAGATAGACCATTATTTTTAATCTTTAAAGATTCCATAATAACAGGGTCTGTACCACAGGACTGGCGTATAGCAAATGTGGTGCCTATATTCAAAAAGGGGACAAAAACTGAACTTGGAAATTATAGGCCAGTAAGCTTAACCTCTATTGTGGGTAAAATCCTGGAGGGTTTCCTAAGAGATGCTATAATAGAGTATCTGAAGAAGAATAACCTCATGACCCAATATCAACATGGGTTTACGAGGGACCGTTCCTGTCAAACTAAACTCAGCTTTTATGAGGAGGCAAGTTCTGGACTGGACCAAGGAAATGCAGTGGATGTTGTGTATATGGACTTTTCAAAAGCTTTTGATACGCTTCCCCACAAAAGGTTGATACATAAAATGAGAACAAAGGGGATAGGGGAAAATATATGTATGTGGGTTAAGAATTGGCTCAGTGATAGGAAACAAAGGGTGGTTATTAATGGTAAACACTCAGACTGGGTCTCAGTTAACAGTGGGGTACCACAGGAGTCAGTATTGGGCCCCCTTCTAATGACCATGTAGGGGGCATACTGAGTAATATTTCAATATTTGCAGATGACGCTAAACTCTGCAGGGTAATCAATACAGAGGAGGACAATTTTATATTACAGGAGGATCTATGTAAACTAGAAGCTTGGGCTGATAAATGGCAAATGAGCTTTAATGGGGATAAATGTAAGGTAATGCACTTGGACAGAGGAAATAAAATGTATAATTATATGCTTAATTTTAAAACACTGGGCAAAACTGTAAATGAAAAAGACCTGGGAGTATTGGTGAACGACAAGCTCACGTTTAGTGGCCAGTGTCAGGCAGCTGCTGCAAAGGCAAATAAAATAATGGGATGCATTAAAAGAGGCATAGATGCTCATGAGGAGAACATAATTTTACCTCTATACAAGTCATTAGTGCGACCACACTTAGAATACTGTCTACAGTTCTGGTCTTCGGTGTATAAGAAAGACATAGCTGAACTAGAGCGGGTGCAGAGAAGAGCGACCAAGGTTATTAGAGGACTGGGGGGTCTGCAATATCAAGACAGGTTATTACACTTGGGGTTATTTACTGTGGAAAAAAGAAGGCTTAGGGGTGATCTTATTACTATGTACAAGTATATGAGGGGACAGTACAAAGACCTTTCTACTGATCTTTTTACTCTGAGGCCTGAGACGGGGACAAGGGGGCATCTTCTACGTCTGGAGGAAAGAAGGTTTAAACATAATCACAGACGGGGATTCTTTACTGTAAGAGCAGTGAGACTATGGGACTCTCTGCCACATGATGTTGTAATGAGTGATTCACTGTTAAAATTTAAGAAGGGCATGGATGCCTTTCTTGAAAAGTATAACATTACAGGTTATAAATACTAGATTCCTTGATAGGGCGTTGATCCAGGGAACTAGTCTGATTGTCGTATGGAGTCGGGAAGGAATTTTTTTTCCCAATGTGGAGCTTAGTGTTGCCACATGTTTTTTTTTTGCCTTCCTCTGGATCAACATGTTAGGCTATGGGTTGAACTAGATGGACTTAGTCTTCCTTCAACCTTAAAAACTATGTTACTATGTTACTATGCTTGTGAAACGCTTGTTAATTCGTCCCACATGGTCCCCAATGAGAATCCGCAATTTCAATGCCCATGCTGCGGATTTTTCCGCAGCGTTTATGCTGCGCTCAAAAATCCGCAGCATGTCCATTAATTTTGCGGACACGCATGCGGAATTGCCTTGTCAATGCAATAAACGCAAGGCAATTCCGCATTTCCCATAAGCATCATAAACGCGCGAAAAACGCTTGCAAAATTCCGCAAGCATTTTTCCGGGAGAGGACATGCGGAAATGAAGCAGAAATTTTCTGCTTCATTTCTGCAATGTGGGCACAAAGCCTAATGAATGTAATGCTTTTGGTTTTACTGGTGTATGAATTCATAATGTGGTATGTGTGAATTGTGCGGAGTACATCAGATTATAAAAGTGTGTTGAGTCAACAGGGTAAAAACAAATTTTATTAATCTGTGGATGTGTGGTATGCTTTGAAGCAATCCTCCATGCAAAGGCCAGGTTTCATAATGGTAAATTGTGTCTTTGTGGATTCCCCTCTTGGAGCATACTCTGCACCTTTTTTGTGATTTTCCCTTCTTCGCTGTTTGGGGAACCTCTCCTGGAAAATGTTGACCTGGGACGATACTGGCTCCATCAGTTTCAGAAGTACTGGGACACTCACCTTCCTGAGAGCCAAACATTAGAGCCTTGATGACTACCTCCTGAAACTGAAGGAAGGTCCCCGTATTGCCTGTACATCAAAACAGCACAGAAGCATTGTACAGTGCCATCTGTACAATGTGCACTGCCAATTTTTAGTACTATACTTTAGCTTTTCGCATGGCACTGTATGGTTTGAGGACCTGATCTGAGAGATCTACACCCCTCATGTACTTATTATAATCCAAGATACAATTTGGCTTTGGGACTTGTGTTGTGGTGCCTCGGACAGTGACATGGGAGCGGCTGTCACGGTGTATGGTGGTCAAGATAAGGACATCCTTCTTGTCCTTAGACTTGACCACCAAAATATTGTCGCTGCATTGGGCTCTGCTTTCGCCCTTTCTCAGCAGTTGCCCAATTAGCGGCACAGTGCCACATGCAACTGTACTTCTGACAGAGAGGGTCTTAAAGATTGGCATGCTGGTGTAAACGTTATCTACGTAAGGGTGATAACCCTTATTCAGCAATTCCCACACAATTTTCCCACTGACCTCCAGGACAAGGGGGCATTAAGGGGTGTTAATCTGGGTGCCATTCCTTTTGTAGACCCTAAATCTGTGGGTGTAACCTGATGTACTTTCACACAGCTTGTACAGTTTAGTTCCGTATCTTGCCCTTTTACTGAGCAGGTATTGTTGGAATTTTAGCCTCCCTTTGAAATGAACCAGAGATTCATCTACAGAGATGTCCCTTTGGGGGTTGTAGCCTCAACAAATTTTCTGCTGAAGTGTTCAACTGCTGGCCAAATTTTGTATAGACGATCAAAGGTAGAATAGTCTCGGGGAGGACACTGTTCATTATCCTTATAATGCAAAAATGCTTGCATTGCTTCAAATCGTGTTTTCGTCTTGGCCATACAGATTACCAGTATTACCGAAGCTCTGGATTTATGACTATGCTCATATGCAGCACAATGCCGCAAAATGTCATCATCTCTGCTGCATTTACAGGGGTCCATCTGACGTATGATGACGTATAGGGATTTTGGGTGAAAAATTGATGGGCATACAAATTTGTCTGGGCCACCATAAGATTTATTATTTCCTCGCTGAAAAATAATTTGAAAAAGTCAATTTCAGTGAAGCCTGTAAAGTCAAATTGGATTCCAGAGCTGAAGATGAAATCTGGAATAACAGGTTGATAATTTTCAGGGGGTGCAGTCCACATGGGATTGATTGCGGTAGGGGTTGCCTGGGTCCTAAGGCGCCTTGCTGGGGGTCCTTTCTCACTAGATGAGGAGGAGGAGGAATGTGGAATCTTCCTCACTGCCTGGGATCTGTGTAGGAGGCAAGAAAAGCGTATGCCTCATCTGGTGAATAGCATCTTCTTGACGAATGGGCCCTTTTTATTTTATTTTTCAAAACACTGTGTGTGTGTGTGTGTGTGTGTGTGTGTGTGTGTGTGTGTGTGTGTGTAAGTGGTGCTTTTTCATGTGTATTGGGTGGGGCTTGTGTATAGGGTACCATTTATTATAAAAAGTAGAGAGAAAAAAGGTAAAAGGAAAAATTTAGAAGAAACACTTAGGCTGTGTGCCCAAGATGCGTATTTTAAGCGTTTCCGCAGCGGCAAAAACGCTGCAGAAACGCTTAAAAAACGCTTGGTAGAAGGTCTGCCATGTCCCCCAATGATAATCCGCATGTGCTGTGCACATGCTGCATAAATTTCCGCTGCGGATCATCATTGCGGAAAAAAACGCAGCACTACCAATTATTTTGAATTAGTGCTGCGTTTTCGCCGCCATTGACTTGCATTAGAACGCACCAATTACGCAAGACTGCATCTGTACTTGCGTAATTGGCGCGTTCTAATGTGCGGATGGTACCCGGGTGTGGAGGACAGGAGACTCATCCACACCCAGGTACCATTAAAAAAGCTGTAAAAAAAGAATAAAAAATAAATGTATACTTAACTTCTGGCGGCCCGCGCTGCGCTCCTTCTTGCTTCCCGGCACTTCGCGATGGAATGAAGGACCTGCGCTGACGTCAGAGTCATGTGACGGGTCACGCGACGCTGACGTCGGAAGGTCCTTCAGTGTACCGCTGCCGGCAGCCGGGACCGAGCGAAGCAAGACAGCGCGGGCCATCGGAGGGTAAATAAATAAATTATATATATATATTTTTTACATTCTCTCGGGTCACACTATATAAATCCATGCTGTTTGCATGGATTTATATAGTGTGACCAAGTTGTCAAGCACTTTCCAAATTATGCTAAAATCGCTTGGAAAGCACTTGTCAACCAGCATGCGGAAATGCATGTGAAGAACGCTTCGCATCCGCATGTCCCTGGCAGGAAAACGCATGTACAATCCACATGCGTTTTTATCTGCCAGGGAGATGCAGAAACGCTCAGGAAAAAATCCTGAGCACTTCTGCATCGTGGGCACATAGCCTTAGAAGAAAAAAAAATGAAGAGAAAAAAAGTTTGTATAAATAAAATTACAGTGACGTTCACTACACTAAAGCTGCGGTTGTACATCTTATGACTAGCAATGCTTTCGCAATGTCCTGAGCAGCTACCAATCTTATGACCTGATCTAGTAAAATCAATATGATGAAAGAAATGCAGCCCCTTGAGTTAACTGCCTGTCATGCTGGTAAAGTGGATTAAAAACACTGCAAGGACACCCTCTGCTGGTCAATCTAACTCAAAGCAACAGCAAAAATATTGTTCGAAAGATGTCCAAGCATTTCATACACGTCAACACTTTTAAACAGGTTATGCTGGTAATGAAAGAAACAAATGCATTCGTTTTAGACATTTTTCTTCAGGTCTAAACCACAGTAAAAGTGATGTCAATCAGACCTTAATATATGGGTGCTCATTACAGGTTGTTCCCCATTGTCTGGCACATCTTTCCTCTTTCCTGTGCTCATAAAACTCTGGATGACGTAAAATGGCCACTCGCCTTCCTTCATAAATGAGCGCAAAAGCTGTGCAGCCATCGAGTCTCAGCTTTTCCTCATTAGTTGCAGTCAATACAATGGGTACAGACAAGTTGATGACACCTCCTATGGAAGAATAGATAATATGTGACAAAACAGATAATCCAGCATACACATTTTCATAAACTGGTATGATATATTAAGAATTAGTACTTTCTACTTCTTTAGTTGTAAAATGTAATTTCCTGTAAAACATGTAGGCACAGCTAGTACCCTGCTCCCTGACTATTCCTGTACAACACGAAGGCACAGCTAGTACCCTGCTCCCTGACTATTCCTGTACACATGTAGGCACAGCTAGCACCCTGCTCCCTGACTATTCCTGTAAACATGTAGGCACAGCTAGTGCCCTGCTCCCTGACTATTACTGTAAACATGTACGCACAGCTAGTACCCTGCTCCCTGACTATTCCTGTACACATGTAGGCACAGCTAGTGCCCTGCTCCCTGACTATTCCTGTACAACACGAAGGCACAGCTAGCACCCTGCTCCCTGACTATTCCTGTACACATGTAGGCACAGCTAGCACCCTGCTCCCTGACTATTCCTGTAAACATGTAGGCACAGCTAGTGCCCTGCTCCCTGACTATTACTGTAAACATGTACGCACAGCTAGTACCCTGCTCCCTGACTATTCCTGTACACATGTAGGCACAGCTAGTGCCCTGCTCCCTGACTATTCCTGTACACATGTAGGCACAGCTAGCACCCTGCTCCCTGACTATTCCTGTAAACATGTAGGCACAGCTAGTGCCCTGCTCCCTGACTATTACTGTAAACATGTACGCACAGCTAGTACCCTGCTCCCTGACTATTACTGTAAACATGTACGCACAGCTAGTGCCCTGCTCCCTGACTATTCCTGTAAACATGTACGCACAGCTAGTGCCCTGCTCCCTGACTATTCCTGTACACATGTAGGCACAGCTAGTGCCCTGCTCCCTGACTATTCCTGTACACATGTAGGCACAGCTAGTGCCCTGCTCCCTGACTATTCCTGTACACATGTAGGCACAGCTAGTACCCTGCTCCCTGACTATTCCTGTAAACATGAAGGCACAGCTAGTGCCCTGCTCCCTGACTATTCCTGTACACATGTAGGCACAGCTAGTACCCTGCTCCCTGACTATTCCTGTAAACATGAAGGCACAGCTAGTGCCCTGCTCCCTGACTATTCCTGTACACATGTAGGCACAGCTAGTACCCTGCTCCCTGACTATTCCTGTACACATGTAGGCACAGCTAGTACCCTGCTCCCTGACTATTCCTGTAAACATGAAGGCACAGCTAGTGCCCTGCTCCCTGACTATTCCTGTAAACATGTAGGCACAGCTAGTGCCCTGCTCCCTGACTATTACTGTAAACATGTACGCACAGCTAGTGCCCTGCTCCCTGACTATTCCTGTAAACATGTAGGCACAGCTAGTGCCCTGCTCCCTGACTATTCCTGTACACATGTAGGCACAGCTAGTACCCTGCTCCCTGACTATTCCTGTAAACATGAAGGCACAGCTAGTGCCCTGCTCCCTGACTATTCCTGTACAACACGAAGGCACAGCTAGCACCCTGCTCCCTGACTATTCCTGTACACATGTAGGCACAGCTAGTGCCCTGCTCCCTGACTATTCCTGTAAACATGTAGGCACAGCTAGTGCCCTGCTCCCTGACTATTACTGTAAACATGTACGCACAGCTAGTACCCTGCTCCCTGACTATTCCTGTACACATGTAGGCACAGCTAGTACCCTGCTCCCTGACTATTCCTGTAAACATGAAGGCACAGCTAGTGCCCTGCTCCCTGACTATTCCTGTACACATGTAGGCACAGCTAGTGCCCTGCTCCCTGACTGTTCCTGTAAACATGTAGGCACAGCTAGTGCCCTGCTCCCTGACTATTCCTGTAAACATGTAGGCACAGCTAGTACCCTGCTCCCTGACTATTCCTGTAAACATGTAGGCACAGCTAGTGCCCTGCTCCCTGACTATTCCTGTAAACATGTAGGCACAGCTAGTGCCCTGCTCCCTGACTATTACTGTAAACATGTACGCACATCTAGTGCCCTGCTCCCTGACTATTCCTGTAAACATGTACGCACAGCTAGTACCCTGCTCCCTGACTATTCCTGTACACATGTAGGCACAGCTAGTGCCCTGCTCCCTGACTATTCCTGTACACATGTAGGCACAGCTAGCACCCTGCTCCCTGACTATTCCTGTAAACATGTAGGCACAGCTAGTGCCCTGCTCCCTGACTATTACTGTAAACATGTACGCACAGCTAGTACCCTGCTCCCTGACTATTCCTGTACACATGTAGGCACAGCTAGTGCCCTGCTCCCTGACTATTCCTGTACACATGTAGGCACAGCTAGCACCCTGCTCCCTGACTATTCCTGTAAACATGTAGGCACAGCTAGTGCCCTGCTCCCTGACTATTACTGTAAACATGTACGCACAGCTAGTACCCTGCTCCCTGACTATTACTGTAAACATGTACGCACAGCTAGTGCCCTGCTCCCTGACTATTCCTGTAAACATGTACGCACAGCTAGTGCCCTGCTCCCTGACTATTCCTGTAAACATGTAGGCACAGCTAGTGCCCTGCTCCCTGACTATTCCTGTAAACATGTACGCACAGCTAGTGCCCTGCTCCCTGACTATTCCTGTAAACATGTAGGCACAGCTAGTACCCTGCTCCCTGACTATTACTGTAAACATGTACGCACAGCTAGTACCCTGCTCCCTGACTATTACTGTAAACATGTACGCACAGCTAGTGCCCTGCTCCCTGACTATTCCTGTAAACATGTACGCACAGCTAGTGCCCTGCTCCCTGACTATTCCTGTACACATGTAGGCACAGCTAGTACCCTGCTCCCTGACTATTCCTGTAAACATGAAGGCACAGCTAGTGCCCTGCTCCCTGACTATTCCTGTACACATGTAGGCACAGCTAGTACCCTGCTCCCTGACTATTCCTGTAAACATGAAGGCACAGCTAGTGCCCTGCTCCCTGACTATTCCTGTACACATGTAGGCACAGCTAGTACCCTGCTCCCTGACTATTCCTGTACACATGTAGGCACAGCTAGTGCCCTGCTCCCTGACTATTCCTGTACAACACGAAGGCACAGCTAGCACCCTGCTCCCTGACTATTCCTGTACACATGTAGGCACAGCTAGCACCCTGCTCCCTGACTATTCCTGTAAACATGTAGGCACAGCTAGTGCCCTGCTCCCTGACTATTACTGTAAACATGTACGCACAGCTAGTACCCTGCTCCCTGACTATTCCTGTACACATGTAGGCACAGCTAGTGCCCTGCTCCCTGACTATTCCTGTACACATGTAGGCACAGCTAGCACCCTGCTCCCTGACTATTCCTGTAAACATGTAGGCACAGCTAGTGCCCTGCTCCCTGACTATTACTGTAAACATGTACGCACAGCTAGTACCCTGCTCCCTGACTATTACTGTAAACATGTACGCACAGCTAGTGCCCTGCTCCCTGACTATTCCTGTAAACATGTACGCACAGCTAGTGCCCTGCTCCCTGACTATTCCTGTACACATGTAGGCACAGCTAGTGCCCTGCTCCCTGACTATTCCTGTACACATGTAGGCACAGCTAGTGCCCTGCTCCCTGACTATTCCTGTACACATGTAGGCACAGCTAGTACCCTGCTCCCTGACTATTCCTGTAAACATGAAGGCACAGCTAGTGCCCTGCTCCCTGACTATTCCTGTACACATGTAGGCACAGCTAGTACCCTGCTCCCTGACTATTCCTGTAAACATGAAGGCACAGCTAGTGCCCTGCTCCCTGACTATTCCTGTACACATGTAGGCACAGCTAGTACCCTGCTCCCTGACTATTCCTGTACACATGTAGGCACAGCTAGTACCCTGCTCCCTGACTATTCCTGTAAACATGAAGGCACAGCTAGTGCCCTGCTCCCTGACTATTCCTGTAAACATGTAGGCACAGCTAGTGCCCTGCTCCCTGACTATTACTGTAAACATGTACGCACAGCTAGTGCCCTGCTCCCTGACTATTCCTGTAAACATGTAGGCACAGCTAGTGCCCTGCTCCCTGACTATTCCTGTACACATGTAGGCACAGCTAGTACCCTGCTCCCTGACTATTCCTGTAAACATGAAGGCACAGCTAGTGCCCTGCTCCCTGACTATTCCTGTACAACACGAAGGCACAGCTAGCACCCTGCTCCCTGACTATTCCTGTACACATGTAGGCACAGCTAGTGCCCTGCTCCCTGACTATTCCTGTAAACATGTAGGCACAGCTAGTGCCCTGCTCCCTGACTATTACTGTAAACATGTACGCACAGCTAGTACCCTGCTCCCTGACTATTCCTGTACACATGTAGGCACAGCTAGTACCCTGCTCCCTGACTATTCCTGTAAACATGAAGGCACAGCTAGTGCCCTGCTCCCTGACTATTCCTGTACACATGTAGGCACAGCTAGTGCCCTGCTCCCTGACTGTTCCTGTAAACATGTAGGCACAGCTAGTGCCCTGCTCCCTGACTATTCCTGTAAACATGTAGGCACAGCTAGTACCCTGCTCCCTGACTATTCCTGTAAACATGTAGGCACAGCTAGTGCCCTGCTCCCTGACTATTCCTGTAAACATGTAGGCACAGCTAGTGCCCTGCTCCCTGACTATTACTGTAAACATGTACGCACATCTAGTGCCCTGCTCCCTGACTATTCCTGTAAACATGTACGCACAGCTAGTACCCTGCTCCCTGACTATTCCTGTACACATGTAGGCACAGCTAGTGCCCTGCTCCCTGACTATTCCTGTACACATGTAGGCACAGCTAGCACCCTGCTCCCTGACTATTCCTGTAAACATGTAGGCACAGCTAGTGCCCTGCTCCCTGACTATTACTGTAAACATGTACGCACAGCTAGTACCCTGCTCCCTGACTATTCCTGTACACATGTAGGCACAGCTAGTGCCCTGCTCCCTGACTATTCCTGTACACATGTAGGCACAGCTAGCACCCTGCTCCCTGACTATTCCTGTAAACATGTAGGCACAGCTAGTGCCCTGCTCCCTGACTATTACTGTAAACATGTACGCACAGCTAGTACCCTGCTCCCTGACTATTACTGTAAACATGTACGCACAGCTAGTGCCCTGCTCCCTGACTATTCCTGTAAACATGTACGCACAGCTAGTGCCCTGCTCCCTGACTATTCCTGTAAACATGTAGGCACAGCTAGTGCCCTGCTCCCTGACTATTCCTGTAAACATGTACGCACAGCTAGTGCCCTGCTCCCTGACTATTCCTGTAAACATGTAGGCACAGCTAGTACCCTGCTCCCTGACTATTACTGTAAACATGTACGCACAGCTAGTACCCTGCTCCCTGACTATTACTGTAAACATGTACGCACAGCTAGTGCCCTGCTCCCTGACTATTCCTGTAAACATGTACGCACAGCTAGTGCCCTGCTCCCTGACTATTCCTGTACACATGTAGGCACAGCTAGTACCCTGCTCCCTGACTATTCCTGTAAACATGAAGGCACAGCTAGTGCCCTGCTCCCTGACTATTCCTGTACACATGTAGGCACAGCTAGTACCCTGCTCCCTGACTATTCCTGTAAACATGAAGGCACAGCTAGTGCCCTGCTCCCTGACTATTCCTGTACACATGTAGGCACAGCTAGTACCCTGCTCCCTGACTATTCCTGTACACATGTAGGCACAGCTAGTACCCTGCTCCCTGACTATTCCTGTAAACATGAAGGCACAGCTAGTGCCCTGCTCCCTGACTATTCCTGTAAACATGTAGGCACAGCTAGTGCCCTGCTCCCTGACTATTACTGTAAACATGTACGCACAGCTAGTGCCCTGCTCCCTGACTATTCCTGTAAACATGTAGGCACAGCTAGTGCCCTGCTCCCTGACTATTCCTGTACACATGTAGGCACAGCTAGTACCCTGCTCCCTGACTATTCCTGTAAACATGAAGGCACAGCTAGTGCCCTGCTCCCTGACTATTCCTGTACAACACGAAGGCACAGCTAGCACCCTGCTCCCTGACTATTCCTGTACACATGTAGGCACAGCTAGTGCCCTGCTCCCTGACTATTCCTGTAAACATGTAGGCACAGCTAGTGCCCTGCTCCCTGACTATTACTGTAAACATGTACGCACAGCTAGTACCCTGCTCCCTGACTATTCCTGTACACATGTAGGCACAGCTAGTACCCTGCTCCCTGACTATTCCTGTAAACATGAAGGCACAGCTAGTGCCCTGCTCCCTGACTATTCCTGTACACATGTAGGCACAGCTAGTGCCCTGCTCCCTGACTGTTCCTGTAAACATGTAGGCACAGCTAGTGCCCTGCTCCCTGACTATTCCTGTAAACATGTAGGCACAGCTAGTACCCTGCTCCCTGACTATTCCTGTAAACATGTAGGCACAGCTAGTGCCCTGCTCCCTGACTATTCCTGTAAACATGTAGGCACAGCTAGTGCCCTGCTCCCTGACTATTACTGTAAACATGTACGCACAGCTAGTGCCCTGCTCCCTGACTATTCCTGTAAACATGTAGGCACAGCTAGTGCCCTGCTCCCTGACTATTCCTGTAAACATGTAGGCACAGCTAGTACCCTGCTCCCTGACTATTCCTGTAAACATGTACGCACAGCTAGTACCCTGCTCCCTGACTATTCCTGTACACATGTAGGCACAGCTAGCACCCTGCTCCCTGACTATTCCTGTAAACATGAAGGCACAGCTAGTGCCCTGCTCCCTGACTATTCCTGTACAACACGAAGGCACAGCTAGCACCCTGCTCCCTGACTATTCCTGTACACATGTAGGCACAGCTAGTGCCCTGCTCCCTGACTATTCCTGTAAACATGTAGGCACAGCTAGTGCCCTGCTCCCTGACTATTCCTGTAAACATGTAGGCACAGCTAGTACCCTGCTCCCTGACTATTCCTGTAAACATGTAGGCACAGCTAGTGCCCTGCTCCCTGACTATTCCTGTAAACATGTAGGCACAGCTAGTGCCCTGCTCCCTGACTATTACTGTAAACATGTACGCACAGCTAGTGCCCTGCTCCCTGACTATTCCTGTAAACATGTAGGCACAGCTAGTGCCCTGCTCCCTGACTATTCCTGTAAACATGTACGCACAGCTAGTACCCTGCTCCCTGACTATTCCTGTACACATGTAGGCACAGCTAGCACCCTGCTCCCTGACTATTCCTGTAAACATGAAGGCACAGCTAGTGCCCTGCTCCCTGACTATTCCTGTACAACACGAAGGCACAGCTAGCACCCTGCTCCCTGACTATTCCTGTACACATGTAGGCACAGCTAGTGCCCTGCTCCCTGACTATTCCTGTAAACATGTAGGCACAGCTAGTACCCTGCTCCCTGACTATTCCTGTACAACACGAAGGCACAGCTAGCACCCTGCTCCCTGACTATTCCTGTAAACATGAAGGCACAGCTAGTGCCCTGCTCCCTGACTATTCCTGTACAACACGAAGGCACAGCTAGCACCCTGCTCCCTGACTATTCCTGTACACATGTAGGCACAGCTAGTGCCCTGCTCCCTGACTATTCCTGTAAACATGTAGGCACAGCTAGTACCCTGCTCCCTGACTATTCCTGTACAACACGAAGGCACAGCTAGCACCCTGCTCCCTGACTATTCCTGTAAACATGAAGGCACAGCTAGTGCCCTGCTCCCTGACTATTCCTGTACAACACGAAGGCACAGCTAGTACCCTGCTCCCTGACTATTCCTGTACAACACGAAGGCACAGCTAGCACCCTGCTCCCTGACTATTCCTGTAAACATGTAGGCACAGCTAGTACCCTGCTCCCTGACTATTCCTGTACAACACGAAGGCACAGCTAGCACCCTGCTCCCTGACTATTCCTGTAAACATGAAGGCACAGCTAGTGCCCTGCTCCCTGACTATTCCTGTACACATGTAGGCACAGCTAGTGCCCTGCTCCCTGACTATTCCTGTAAACATGTAGGCACAGCTAGTACCCTGCTCCCTGACTATTCCTGTACAACACGAAGGCACAGCTAGTGCCCTGCTCCCTGACTATTCCTGTAAACATGTAGGCACAGCTAGTGCCCTGCTCCCTGACTATTCCTGTACACATGTAGGCACAGCTAGTGCCCTGCTCCCTGACTATTCCTGTAAACATATAGGCACAGCTAGTACCCTGCTCCCTGACTATTCCTGTACAACACGAAGGCACAGCTAGTGCCCTGCTCCCTGACTATTCCTGTAAACATGTAGGCACAGCTAGTGCCCTGCTCCCTGACTATTCCTGTAAACATGTAGGCACAGCTAGTGCCCTGCTCCCTGACTATTCCTGTAAACATGTAGGCACAGCTAGTGCCCTGCTCCCTGACTATTCCTGTAAACATGTAGGCACAGCTAGTGCCCTGCTCCCTGACTATTCCTGTAAACATGTAGGCACAGCTAGTACCCTGCTCCCTGACTATTCCTGTAAACATGTAGGCACAGCTAGTACCCTGCTCCCTCACTATTCCTGTAAACATGTAGGCACAGCTAGCACCCTGCTCCCTGACTATTCCTGTAAACATGTAGGCACAGCTAGTGCCCTGCTCCCTGACTATTCCTGTAAACATGTAGGCACAGCTAGTACCCTGCTCCCTGACTATTCCTGTACAACACGAAGGCACAGCTAGCACCCTGCTCCCTGACTATTCCTGTACACATGTAGGCACAGCTAGTGCCCTGCTCCCTGACTATTCCTGTAAACATGTAGGCACAGCTAGTACCCTGCTCCCTGACTATTCCTGTACAACACAAAGGCACAGCTAGCACCCTGCTCCCTGACTATTCCTGTAAACATGAAGGCACAGCTAGTGCCCTGCTCCCTGACTATTCCTGTACAACACGAAGGCACAGCTAGCACCCTGCTCCCTGACTATTCCTGTACAACATGAAGGCACAGCTAGTACCCTGCTCCCTGACTATTCCTGTACAACACGAAGGCACAGCTAGCACCCTGCTCCCTGACTATTCCTGTAAACATGAAGGCACAGCTAGCACCCTGCTCCCTGACTATTCCTGTAAACATGTAGGCACAGCTAGTACCCTGCTCCCTGACTATTACTGTAAACATGTAGGCACAGCTAGTACCCTGCTCCCTGACTATTCCTGTAAACATGTAGGCACAGCTAGTACCCTGCTCCCTGACTATTCCTGTAAACATGTAGGCACAGCTAGTACCCTGCTCCCTGACTATTCCTGTAAACATGTAGGCACAGCTAGTACCCTGCTCCCTCACTATTCCTGTAAACATGTAGGCACAGCTAGCACCCTGCTCTCTGACTATTCCTGTAAACATGTAGGCACACAGCTAGTGCCCTGCTCCCTGACTATTCCTGTAAACATGTAGGCACAGCTAGTACCCTGCTCCCTGACTATTCCTGTAAACATGTAGGTACAGCTAGTACCCTGCTCCCTGACTATTCCTGTAAACATGTAGGCACAGCTAGTACCCTGCTCCCTGACTATTCCTGTACACATGTAGGCACAGGTAGTACCCTGCTCCCTGACTATTCCTGTAAACATGAAGGCACAGGTAGCACCCTGCTCCCTGACTATTCCTGTAAACATGAAGGCACAGCTAGCGCCCTGCTCCCTGACTATTCCTGTAAACATGTAGGCACACAGCTAGTGCCCTGCTCCCTGACTATTCCTGTAAACATGTAGGCACAGCTAGTACCCTGCTCCCTGACTATTCCTGTAAACATGTAGGTACAGCTAGTACCCTGCTCCCTGACTATTCCTGTAAACATGTAGGCACAGCTAGTACCCTGCTCCCTGACTATTCCTGTACACATGTAGGCACAGGTAGTACCCTGCTCCCTGACTATTCCTGTAAACATGAAGGCACAGGTAGCACCCTGCTCCCTGACTATTCCTGTAAACATGAAGGCACAGCTAGCGCCCTGCTCCCTGACTATTCCTGTAAACATGTAGGCACAGCTAGTGCCCTGCCCCCTGACTATTCCTGTAAACATGTAGGCACAGCTAGTACCCTGCTCCCTGACTATTCCTGTAAACATGTAGGCACAGCTAGTGCCCTGCTCCCTGACTATTCCTGTAAACATGTAGGCACAGCTAGTATCCTGCCCCCTGACTATTCCTGTAAACATGTAGGCACAGCTAGTGCCCTGCCCCCTGACTATTCCTGTAAACATGTAGGCACAGCTAGTACCCTGCTCCCTGACTATTCCTGTAAACATGTAGGCACAGCTAGTACCCTGCTCCCTCACTATTCCTGTAAACATGTAGGCACAGCTAGTACCCTGCTCCCTGACTATTCCTGTAAACATGTAGGCACAGCTAGTGCCCTGCTCCCTGACTATTCCTGTAAACATGAAGGCACAGCTAGTGCCCTGCTCCCTGACTATTCCTGTAAACATGTAGGCACAGCTAGTACCCTGCTCCCTGACTATTCCTGTAAACATGTAGGCACAGCTAGTACCCTGCTCCCTGACTATTCCTGTAAATATGTAGGCACAGCTAGTGCCCTGCTCCCTGACTATTCCTGTAAACATGTAGGCACAGCTAGTGCCCTGCTCCCTCACTATTCCTGTAAACATGTAGGCACAGCTAGTACCCTGCTCCCTGACTATTCCTGTAGACATGTAGGCACAGCTAGTACCCTGCTCCCTGACTATTCCTGTAAACATGTAGGCACAGCTAGTACCCTGCTCCCTGACTATTCCTGTAAACATGTAGGCACAGCTAGTATCCTGCTCCCTGACTATTCCTGTACAACATGAAGGCACAGCTAGTGCCCTGCTCCCTGACTGTTCCTGTACAACATGAAGGCACAGCTAGTACCCTGCTCCCTGACTATTCCTGTAAACATGTAGGCACAGCTAGTACCTTGCTCCCTGACTATTCCTGTAAACATGTAGGCACAGCTAGTACCCTGCTGCCTGACTATTCCTGTAAACATGTAGGCACAGCTAGTACCCTGCTCCCTGACTATTCCTGTAAACATGTAGGCACAGCTAGTATCCTGCTCCCTGACTATTCCTGTAAACATGAAGGCACAGCTAGTACCCTGCTCCCTGACTGTTCCTGTACAACATGAAGGCACAGCTAGTGCCCTGCTCCCTGACTGTTCCTGTACAACATGTAGGCACAGCTAGTACCCTGCTCCCTCACTATTCCTGTAAACATGTAGGCACAGCTAGTGCCCTGCTCCCTCACTATTCCTGTAAATATGTAGGCACTGCTAGTACCCTGCTCCCTCACTATTCCTGTAAACATGAAGGCACAGCTAGTGCCCTGCTCCCTGACTATTCCTGTAAACATGTAGGCACAGCTAGTACCCTGCTCCCTGACTATTCCTGTAAACATGTAGGCACAGCTAGTACCCTGCTCCCTGACTATTTTTGTAAACATATAGGCACAGCTAGTGCCCTGCTCCCTCACTATTCCTGTAAACATGTAGGCACAGCTAGTGCCCTGCTCCCTGACTATTCCTGTAAACATGTACGCACAGCTAGTACCCTGCTCCCTGACTATTCCTGTACACATGTAGGCACAGCTAGTACCCTGCTCCAGGACTATTCCTGTAAACATGTAGGCACAGCTAGTGCCCTGCTCCCTGACTATTCCTGTAAACGTGTAGGCACAGCTAGTGCCCTGCTCCCTGACTATTCCTGTAAACGTGTAGGCACAGCTAGTGCCCTGCTCCCTGACTATTCCTGTAAACATGTAGGCACAACTAGTACCCTGCTCCCTGACTATTCCTGTAAACGTGTAGGCACAGCTAGTGCCCTGCTCCCTGACTATTCCTGTAAACATGTAGGCACAACTAGTACCCTGCTCCCTGACTATTCCTGTAAACATGTAGGCACAGCTAGTACCCTGCTCCCTCACTATCCTTGTACACATGTAGGCACAGCTAGTAACCTGCTCCCTGACTATTCCTATACACATGTAGGCACAGCTAGTACCCTGCTCCCTGACTATTCCTGTACACATGTAGGCACAGCTAGTACAATGCTCCCTGACTATTCCTGTAAATATGAAGGCACAGCTAGTACCCTGCTCCCTGACTATTCCTGTAAACATGTAGGCACAGCTAGTGCCCTGCCCCTTGACTATTCCTGTAAAAATGTAGGAACAGCTAGTGCCCTGCTCCCTGACTATTCCTGTAAACATGAAGGCACAGCTAGTGCCCTGCCCCTTGACTATTCCTGTAAACATGTAGGCACAGCTAGTGCCCTGCCCCCTGACTATTCCTGTAAACATGTAGGCACAGCTAGTGCCCTGCTCCCTGACTATTCCTGTAAACATGTAGGCACAGCTAGTGCCCTGCTCCCTGACTATTCCTGTAAACATGAAGGCACAGCTAGTACCCTGCTCCCTGACTATTCCTGTAAACATGTAGGCACAGCTAGTACCCTGGTTGATGACTATTCCTGTAAACATGTAGGCACAGCTAGTGCCCTGCCCCCTAAATATTCCTGTAAACATGTAGGCACAGCTAGTGCCCTGCCCCCTGACTATTCCTGTAAACATGTAGGCACAGCTAGTGCCCTGCCCCCTGACTATTCCTGTAAACATGTAGGCACAGCTAGTGCCCTGCCCCCTGACTATTCCTGTAAACATGTAGGCACAGCTAGTGCCCTGCTCCCTGACTATTCCTGTAAACATGTAGGCACAGCTAGTGCCCTGCCCCCTGACTATTCCTGTAAACATGTAGGCACAGCTAGTGCCCTGCTCCCTGACTATTCCTTTAAACATGTAGGCACAGCTAGTACCCTGCTCCCTGACTATTCCTGTAAACATGTAGGCACAGCTAGTACCCTGCTCCCTGACTATTCCTGTACAACATGTAGGCACAGCTAGTACCCTGCCCCCTGACTATTCCTGTAAACATGTAGGCACAGCTAGTGCCCTGCCCCCTGACTATTCCTGTAAACATGTAGGCACAGCTAGTGCCCTGCTCCCTGACTATTCCTGTAAACATGAAGGCACAGCTAGTGCCCTGCTCCCTGACTATTCCTGTACAACATGTAGGCACAGCTAGTACCCTGCTCCCTGACTATTCCTGTAAACATGAAGGCACAGTTAGTGCCCTGCCCCCTGACTATTCCTGTAAACATGTAGGCACAGCTAGTACCCTGCTCCCTGACTATTCCTGTAAACATGTAGGCACAGCTAGTGCCCTGCTCCCTGACTATTCCTGTAAACATGTAGGCACAGCTAGTGCCCTGCTCCCTGACTATTCCTGTAAACATGTAGGCACAGCTAGTACCCTGCTCCCTGACTATTCCTGTAAACATGTAGGCACAGCTAGTGCCCTGCCCCCTCACTATTCCTGTAAACATGTAGGCACAGCTAGTACCCTGCTCCCTGACTATTCCTGTAAACATGAAGGCACAGCTAGTACCCTGGTCCCTGACTATTCCTGTAAACATGTAGGCACAGCTAGTACCCTGGTCCCTGCCTATTCCTGTAAACATGTAGGCACAGATAGTGCCCTGCTCCCTGACTATTCCTGTAAACATGTAGGCACAGCTAGTGCCCTGCCCACTGACTATTCCTGTTAACATGTAGGCACAGCTAGTGCCCTGCCCCCTGACTATTCCTGTAAACATGTAGGCACAGCTAGTGACCTGCCCCCTGACTATTCCTGTAAACATGTAGGCACAGCTAGTGCCCTGCCCCCTGACTATTCCTGTAAACATGAAGGCACAGCTAGTGCCCTGCTCCCTGACTATTCCTGTAAACATGTAGGCACAGCAAGTACCCTGCTCCCTGACTATTCCTGTACAACATGTAGGCACAGCTAGTGCCCTGCCCCCTGATTATTCCTGTAAACATGTAGGCACAGCTAGTGCCCTGCTCCCTGACTATTCCTGTAAACATGTAGGCACAGCTAGTACCCTGCTCCCTGACTATTCCTGTAAACATGTAGGCACAGCTAGTACCCTGCTCCCTGACTATTCCTGTAAACATGAAGGCACAGCTAGTACCCTGCTCCCTGACTATTCCTGTACAACATGAAGGCACAGCTAGTACTCTGCTCCCTGACTATTCCAGTAAACATGTAGGCACAGCTAGTGCCCTGCTCCCTGACTATTCCTGTAAATATGAAGGCACAGCTAGTACCCTGCTCCCTGACTATTCCTGTAAACATGTAGGCACAGCTAGTACCCTGCTCCCTGACTATTCCTGTAAACATGTAGGCACAGCTAGTACCCTGCTCCCTGACTATTCCTGTAAACATGTAGGCACAGCTATTACCCTGCTCCCTGACTATTCCTGTAAACATGTAGGCACAGCTAGTACCCTGCTCCCTAACTATTTCTGTAAACATGTAGGCACAGCTAGTACCCTGCTCCCTGACTATTCCTGTAAACATGTAGGCACAGCTAGTACCCTGCTCCCTGACTATTCCTATAAACATGTAGGCACAGCTAGTACCCTGCTCCCTGACTATTCCTGTAAACATGTAGGCACAGCTAGTACCCTGCTCCCTGACTATTCCTGTAAACATGTAGGCACAGCTAGTACCCAGCTCCCTGACTATTCCTGTAAACATGTAGGCACAGCTAGTACCCTGCTCCCTGACTATTCCTGTAAACATGTAGGCACAGCTAGTACCCAGCTCCCTGACTATTCCTGTAAACATGTAGGCACAGCTAGTACCCTGCTCCCTGACTATTCCTGTAAACATGTAGGCACAGCTAGTACCCTGCTCCCTGACTATTCCTGTAAACATGTAGGCACAGCTATTACCCTGCTCCCTGACTATTCCTGTAAACATGTAGGCACAGCTAGTACCCTGCTCCCTAACTATTTCTGTAAACATGTAGGCACAGCTAGTACCCTGCTCCCTGACTATTCCTGTAAACATGTAGGCACAGCTAGTACCCTGCTCCCTGACTATTCCTATAAACATGTAGGCACAGCTAGTACCCTGCTCCCTGACTATTCCTGTAAACATGTAGGCACAGCTAGTACCCTGCTCCCTGACTATTCCTGTAAACATGTAGGCACAGCTAGTACCCAGCTCCCTGACTATTCCTGTAAACATGTAGGCACAGCTAGTACCCTGCTCCCTGACTATTCCTGTAAACATGTAGGCACAGCTAGTACCCAGCTCCCTGACTATTCCTGTAAACATGTAGGCACAGCTAGTACCCTGCTCCCTGACTATTCCTGTAAACATGAAGGCACAGCTAGTACCCTGCTCCCTGACTATTCCTGTAAACATGAAGGCACAGCTAGTACCCTGCTCCCTGTACACATGTAGGCACAGCTAGTGCCCTGCTCCCTGACTATTACTGCAAACATGTAGGCACAGCTAGTGCCCTGCTCCCTGACTATTCCTGTAAACATGTAGGCACAGCTAGTACCCTGCTCCCTGACTATTCCTGTAAACATGTAGGCACAGCTAGTGCCCTGCTCCCTGACTATTCCTGTAAACATGTAGGCACAGCTAGTGCCCTGCTCCCTCACTATTCCTGTAAACATGTAGGCACAGCTAGTACCCTGCTCCCTCACTATTCCTGTACAACATGAAGGCACAGCTAGTACCCTGCTCCCTCACTATTCCTGTAAACATGTACGCACAGCTAGTACCCGGCTCAGTCACTATTCCTGTAAACATGTAGGCACAGCTAGTACCCTGCTCCCTGACTATTCCTGTAAACATGTAGGCACAGCTAGTGTCCTGCTCCCTCACTATTCCTGTAAACATGTAGGCACAGCTAGTGCCCTGCTCCCTCACTATTCCTGTAAACATGTAGGCACAGCTAGTACCCTGCTCCCTGACTATTCCTGTAAACATGTAGGCACAGCTAGTACCCTGCTCCCTGACTATTCCTGTAAACATGTAGGCACAGCTAGTGCCCTGCTCCCTGACTATTCCTGTAGACATGTAGGCACAGCTAGTACCCTGCTCCCTGACTATTCCTGTAAACATGTAGGCACAGCTAGTACCCTGTTCCCTGACTATTCCTGTAAACATGTAGGCACAGCTAGTATCCTGCTCCCTGAATATTCCTGTAAACATGAAGGCACAGCTAGTACCCTGCTCCCTGACTGTTCCTGTACAACATGAAGGCACAGCTAGTGCCCTGCTCCCTGACTGTTCCTGTACAACATGTAGGCACAGCTAGTACCCTGCTCCCTCACTATTCCTGTAAACATGTAGGCACAGCTAGAACCCTGCTCCCTGACTATTCCTGTACACATGTAGGCACAGCTAGTACCCTGCTCCAGGACTATTCCTCTAAACATGTAGGCACAGCTAGTGCCCTGCTCCCTGACTATTCCTGTAAACATGTAGGCACAACTAGTACCCTGCTCCCTGACTATTCTTGTAAACATGTAGGCACAGCTAGTACCCTGCTCCCTCACTATTCCTGTACACATGTAGGCACAGCTAGGAACCTGCTCCCTGACTATTCCTATACACATGTAGGCACAGCTAGTACCCTGCTCCCTGACTATTCCTGTACACATGTAGGCACAGCTAGTACCATGCTCCCTGACTATTACTGTAAACATGAAGGCACAGCTAGTACCCTGCTCCCTGACTGTTCCTGTACAACATGAAGGCACAGCTAGTACCATGCTCCCTGACTATTCCTGTACAACATGACGGCACAGGTAGTGCCCTGCTCCCTGACTATTCCTGTACAACCTGACGGCACAGCTAGTACCCAGCTCCCTGACTATTCTGACTGTTCCTGTACAACATGAAGGCTCAGCTAGTACCCTGCTCCCTGACTGTTCCTGTACAACATGAAGGCACAGCTAGTGCCCTGATCCCTGACTGTTCCTGTACAACAAGAAGGCACAGCTAGTACCCTGCTCCCTGACTGTTCCTGTACAACATGAAGGCACAGCTAGTGCCCTGCTCCCTGACTATTCCTGTAAACATGAAGGCACAGCTAGTACCCTGCTCCCTGTACACATGTAGGCACCGCTAGTGCCCTGCTCCCTGACTATTCCTGTAAACATGTTGGCACAGCTAGTGCCCTGCTCCCTGACTATTTCTGTAAACATGTAGGCACAGCTAGTACCCTGCTCCCTGACTATTCCTGTAAACATGTAGGCACAGCTAGTGCCCTGCTCCCTGACTATTCCTGTACACATGTAGGCACAGCTAGAACACTGCTCCCTGACTATTCCTGTAAACATGTAGGCACAGCTAGTACCCTGCTCCCTGACTATTCCTGTAAACATGTAGGCACAGCTAGTACCCTGCTCCCTGACTATTCCTGTAAACATATAGGCACAGCTAGTGCCCTGCTCCCTCACTATTCCTGTAAACATGTAGGCACAGCTAGTGCCCTGCTCCCTGACTATTCCTGTAAACATGTACGCACAGCTAGAACCCTGCTCCCTGACTATTCCTGTACACATGTAGGCACAGCTAGTACCCTGCTCCAGGACTATTCCTCTAAACATGTAGGCACAGCTAGTGCCCTGCTCCCTGACTATTCCTGTAATCATGTAGGCACAACTAGTACCCTGCTCCCTGACTATTCTTGTAAACATGTAGGCACAGCTAGTACCCTGCTCCCTCACTATTCCTGTACACATGTAGGCACAGCTAGTAACCTGCTCCCTGACTATTCCTATACACATGTAGGCACAGCTAGTACCCTGCTCCCTGACTATTCCTGTACACATGTAGGCACAGCTAGTACCATGCTCCCTGACTATTACTGTAAACATGAAGGCACAGCTAGTACCCTGCTCCCTGACTGTTCCTGTACAACATGAAGGCACAGCTAGTACCATGCTCCCTGACTATTCCTGTACAACATGACGGCACAGGTAGTGCCCTGCTCCCTGACTATTCCTGTACAACCTGACGGCACAGCTAGTACCCAGCTCCCTGACTATTCTGACTGTTCCTGTACAACATGAAGGCTCAGCTAGTACCCTGCTCCCTGACTGTTCCTGTACAACATGAAGGCACAGCTAGTGCCCTGCTCCCTGACTGTTCCTGTACAACATGAAGGCACAGCTAGAACCCTGCTCCCTGACTGTTCCTGTACAACATGAAGGCACAGCTAGTGCCCTGCTCCCTGACTATGCCTGTAAACATGAAGGCACAGCTAGTACCCTGCTCCCTGTACACATGTAGGCACCGCTAGTGTCCTGCTACCTGACTATTCCTGTAAACATGTAGGCACAGCTAGTGCCCTGCTCCCTGACTATTTCTGTAAACATGTAGGCACAGCTAGTACCCTGCTCCCTGACTATTCCTGTAAACATGTAGGCACAGCTAGTGCCCTGCTCCCTGACTATTCCTGTACACATGTAGGCACAGCTAGAACACTGCTCCCTGACTATTCCTGTAAACATGTAGGCACAGCTAGTACCCTGCTCCCTGACTATTCCTGTAAACATGTAGGCACAGCTAGTACCCTGCTCCAGGACTATTCCTCTAAACATGTAGGCACAGCTAGTACCATGCTCCCTGACTATTTCTGTAAACATGTAGGCACAGCTAGTGCCCTGCTCCCTGACTATTCCTGTAAACGTGTAGGCACAGCTAGTGCCCTGCTCCCTGACTATTCCTGTAAACATGTAGGCACAGCTAGTGCCCTGCTCCCTGACTATTCCTGTAAACATGTAGGCACAACTAGTACCCTGCTCCCTGACTATTCTTGTAAACATGTAGGCACAGCTAGTACCCTGCTCCCTCACTATTCCTGTACACATGTAGGCACAGCTAGTAACCTGCTCCCTGACTATTCCTATACACATGTAGGCACAGCTAGTACCCTGCTCCCTGACTATTCCTGTACACATGTAGGTACAGCTAGTACCATGCTCCCTGACTATTCCTGTAAACATGAAGGCACAGCTAGTACCCTGCTCCCTGACTGTTCCTGTACAATATGACGGCACATGTAGTGCCCTGCTCCCTGACTATTCCTGTACAACCTGACGGCACAGCTAGTACCCAGCTCCCTGACTATTCTGACTGTTCCTGTACAACATGAAGGCTCAGCTAGTACCCTGCACCCTGACTGTTCCTGTACAACATGAAGGCACAGCTAATACCCTGCTCCCTGACTATTCCTGTAAACATGTAGGCACAGCTAGTGCCCTGCTCCCTGACTCTTCCTGTAAACATGAAGGCACAGCTAGTACCCTGCTCCCTGACTATTCCTGTACAACACGAAGGCACAGCTAGTACCCTGCTCCCTGACTATTCCTGTACAACATGAAGGCACAGCTAGTACCCTGCTCCCTGACTATTCCTGTACAACATGAAGGCACAGCTAGTCCCCTGCTCCCTGACTATTCCTGTACAACATGAAGGCACAGCTAGTACCCTGCTCCCTGACTATTCCTGTACAACACGAAGGCACAGCTAGTACCCTGCTCCCTGACTATTCCTGTACAACATGAAGGCACAGCTAGTCCCCTGCTCCCTGACTATTCCTGTACAACATGAAGGCACAGCTAGTCCCCTGCTCCCTGACTATTCCTGTACAACATGAAGGCACAGCTAGTACCCTGCTCCCTGACTATTCCTGTACAACATGAAGGCACAGCTAGCACCATGCTCCCTGACTATTCCTGTACAACATGAAGGCACAGCTAGTACCCTGCTCCCTGTCTATTGCTGTACAACACGAAGGCACAGCTAGCAACCTGCTCCCTGACTATTCCTGTAAACATGTAGGCACAGCTAGTACCCTGCTCCCTGACTATTCCTGTACAACATGAAGGCACAGCTAGTACCCTGCTCCCTGACTATTCCTGTACAACAAGAAGGCACAGCTAGCACCCTGCTCCCTGACTATTCCTGTACAACATGAAGGCACAGCTAGTACCCTGCTCCCTGACTATTCCTGTACAACACGAAGGCACAGCTAGCACCCTGCTCCCTGACTATTCCTGTAAACATGTAGGCACAGCTAGTACCCTGCTCCCTGACTATTTCTGTACAACATGAAGGCACAGCTAGTGCCCTGCTCCCTGACTGTTCCTGTACAACATGAAGGCACAGCTAGTACCATGCTCCCTGACTATTCCTGTAAACATGTAAGCACAGCTAGTACCCTGCTCCCTGACTATTCCTGTACAACACGAAGGCACAGCTAGCACCCTGCTCCCTGACTATTCCTGTACAACACGAAGGCACAGCTAGCACCCTGCTCCCTGACTATTCCTGTACAACACGAAGGCACAGCTAGCACCTTGCTCCCTGACTATTCCTGTACAACATGTAGGCACAGCTAGTACCCTGCTCCCTGACTATTCCTGTACAACATGAAGGCACAGCTAGCACCATGCTCCCTGACTGTTCCTGTACAACATGTAGGCACAGCTAGTACCTTGCTCCCTGACTATTTCTGTACAACACGAAGGCACAGCTAGTACCTTGCTCCCTGACTATTCCTGTAAACATGTAGGCACAGCTAGTGCCCTGCTCCCTGACTATTCCTGTAAACATGTAGGCACAGCTAGTGCCCTGCTCCCTCACTATTCCTGTAAACATGTAGGCACAGCTAGTACCCTGCTCCCTCACTATTCCTGTAAACATGTAGGCACAGCTAGTGCCCTGCTCCCTCACTATTCCTGTAGACATGTAGGCACAGCTAGTACCCTGCTCCCTGACTATTCCTGTAAACATGTAGGCACAGCTAGTACCCTGCTCCCTGACTATTCCTGTAAACATGTAGGCACAGCTAGTACCCTGCTCCCTGACTATTCCTGTAAAAATGTAGGCACAGCTAGTACCCTGCTCCCTGACTATTCCTGTAAACATGTAGGCACAGCTAGTACCCTGCTCCCTGACTATTCCTGTAAACATGTAGGCACAGCTAGTATCCTGCTCCCTGACTATTCCTGTAAACATGAAGGCACAGCTAGTACCCTGCTCCCTGACTATTCCTGTAAACATGTAGGCACAGCTAGTACCCTCCCCCCTGACTATTCCTGTAAACATGTAGGCACAGCTAGTACCCTGCTCCCTGACTATTCCCGTAAACATGTAGGCACAGCTAGTACCCAGCTCCCTGACTATTCCTGTAAACATGTAGGCACAGCTAGTACCCTGCTCCCTGACTATTCCTGTAAACATGTAGGCACAGCTAGTACCCTGCTCCCTGACTATTCCTGTAAACATGTAGGCACAGCTAGTACCCAGCTCCCTGACTATTCCTGTAAACATGTAGGCACAGCTAGTACCCTGCTCCCTGACTATTCCTGTAAACATGAAGGCACAGCTAGTACTCTGCTCCCTGTACACATGTAGGCACAGCTAGTGCCCTGCTCCCTGACTATTCCTGTAAACATGTAGGCACAGCTAGTGCCCTGCTCCCTGACTATTTCTGTAAACATGTAGGCACAGCTAGTACCCTGCTCCCTGACTATTCCTGTAAACATGTAGGCACAGCTAGTGCCCTGCTCCCTGACTATTCCTGTAAACATGAAGGCACAGCTAGTACCCTGCTCCCTGACTATTCCTGCAAACATGTAGGCACAGCTAGTACCCAGCTCCCTGACTATTCCTGTACACATGTAGGCACAGCTAGAACACTGCTCCCTGACTATTCCTGTAAACATGTAGGCACAGCTAGTACCCTGCTCCCTGACTATTCCTGTAAACGTGTAGGCACAGCTAGTGCCCTGCTCCCTGACTATTCCTGTAAACTTGTAGGCACAGCTAGTGCCCTGCTCCCTGACTATTCCTGTAAACATGTAGGCACAACTAGTACCCTGCTCCCTGACTATTCTTGTAAACATGTAGGCACAGCTAGTACCCTGCTCCCTCACTATTCCTGTACACATGTAGGCAAAGCTAGTAACCTGCTCCCTGACTATTCCTATACACATGTAGGCACTGCTAGTACCCTGCTCCCTGACTATTCCTGTACACATGTAGGCACAGCTAGTACCATGCTCCCTGACTATTCCTGTATACATGAAGGCACAGCTAGTACCCTGCTCCCTGACTGTTCCTGTACAACATGAAGGCACAGCTAGTACCATGCTCCCTGACTATTCCTGTACAACATGACGGCACAGGTAGTGCCCTGTTCCCTGACTATTCCTGTACAACCTGACGGCACAGCTAGTACCCAGCTCCCTGACTATTCTGACTGTTCCTGTACAACATGAAGGCTCAGCTAGTACCCTGCTCACTGACTGTTCCTGTACAACATGAAGGCACAGCTAGTGCCCTGCTCCCTGACTGTTCCTGTACAACATGAAGGCACAGCTAGTACCCTGCTCCCTGACTGTTCCTGTACAACATGAAGGCACAGCTAGTACCATGCTCCCTGACTATTCCTGTAAACATGAAGGCACAGCTAGTACCATGCTCCCTGACTATTCTTGTAAACATGTAGGCACAGCTAGTACCCTGCTCCCTGACTGTTCCTGTACAACATGAAGGCACAGCTAGTACCATGCTCCCTGACTATTCCTGTAAACATGTAGGCACAGCTAGTACCTTGCTCCCTATTTCTGTACAACACGAAGGCACAGCTAATACCCTGCTCCCTGACTGTTCCTGTACAACATGAAGGCACAGCTAGTGCCCTGCTCCCTGACTCTTCCTGTACAACATGAAGGCACAGCTAGTACCCTGCTCCCTGACTGTTCCTGTACAACATGAAGGCACAGCTAGTACCCTGCTCCCTGACTGTTCCTGTACAACATGAAGGCACAGCTAGTGCCCTGCTCCCTGACTATTCCTGTAAACATGAAGGCACAGCTAGTACCCTGCTCCCTGACTATTCCTGTAAACATGTAGGCACAGCTAGTACCCTGCTCCCTCACTATTCCTGTAAACATGTAGGCACAGCTATTACCCTGCTCCCTGACTATTCCTGTAAACATGTAGGCACAGCTAGTACCCTGCTCCCTGACTATTCCTGTAAACATGTAGGCACAGCTAGTACCCTGCTCCCTGACTATTCCTGTAAACATGTAGGCACAGCTAGTACCCAGCTCCCTGACTATTCCTGTAAACATGTAGGCACAGCTAGTACCCTGCTCCCTGACTATTCCTGTAAACATGTAGGCACAGCTAGTACCCTGCTCCCTGACTATTCCTGTAAACATGTAGGCACAGCTAGTACCCAGCTCCCTGACTATTCCTGTAAACATGTAGGCACAGCTAGTACCCAGCTCCCTGACTATTCCTGTAAACATGTAGGCACAGCTAGTACCCTGCTCCCTGACTATTCCTGTAAACATGAAGGCACAGCTAGTACCCTGCTCCCTGTACACATGTAGGCACAGCTAGTGCCCTGCTCCCTGACTATTCCTGTAAACATGTAGGCACAGCTAGTGCCCTGCTCCCTGACTATTCCTGTAAACATGTAGGCACAGCTAGTACCCTGCTCCCTGACTATTCCTGTAAACATGAAGGCACAGCTAGTACCCTGCTCCCTGACTATTCCTGTAAACATGTAGGCACAGCTAGTGCCCTGCTCCCTGACTATTCCTGTAAACATGAAGGCACAGCTAGTACCCTGCTCCCTGACTATTCCTGTAAACATGTAGGCACAGCTAGTACCCTGCTCTCTGACTATTCCTGTACACATGTAGGCACAGCTAGAACACTGCTCCCTGACTATTCCTGTAAACATGTAGGCACAGCTAGAACACTGCTCCCTGACTATTCCTGTAAACATGTAGGCACAGCTAGTACCCTGCTCCCTGACTATTCCTGTACACATGTAGGCACAGCTAGTACACTGCTCCAGGACTATTCCTCTAAACATGTAGGCACAGCTAGTACCATGCTCCCTGACTATTCCTGTAAACATGTAGGCACAGCTAGTGCCCTGCTCCCTGACTATTCCTGTAAACGTGTAGGCACAGCTAGTGCCCTGCTCCCTGACTATTCCTGTAAACATGTAGGCACAGCTAGTGCCCTGCTCCCTGACTATTCCTGTAAACATGTAGGCACAACTAGTACCCTGCTCCCTGACTATTCTTGTAAACATGTAGGCACAGCTAGTACCCTGCTCCCTCACTATTCCTGTACACATGTAGGCACAGCTAGTAACCTGCTCCCTGACTATTCCTATACACATGTAGGCACAGCTAGTACCCTGCTCCCTGACTATTCCTGTACACATGTAGGCACAGCTAGTACCATGCTCCCTGACTATTCCTGTAAACATGAAGGCACAGCTAGTACCCTGCTCCCTGACTATTCCTGTACAACATGAAGGCACAGCTAGTACCATGCTCCCTGACTATTCCTGTACAACATGACGGCACAGGTAGTGCCCTGCTCCCTGACTTCCTGTACAACCTGACGGCACAGCTAGTACCCAGCTCCCTGACTATTCTGACTGTTCCTGTACAACATGAAGGCTCAGCTAGTACCCTGCTCCCTGACTGTTCCTGTACAACATGAAGGCACAGCTAGTACCCTGCTCCCTGACTGTTCCTGTACAACATGAAGGCACAGCTAGTACCATGCTCCCTGACTATTCCTGTAAACATGAAGGCACAGCTAGTGCCCTGCTTCCTGACTATTCCTGTAAACATGTAGGCACAGCTAGTGCCTTGCTCCCTGACTATTCCTGTAAACATGTAGGCACAGCTCGTGTCCTGCTCCCTCACTATTCCTGTAAACATGTAGGCACAACTAGTACCCTGCTCCCTGACTATTCTTGTAAACATGTAGGCAAAGCTAGTACCCTGCTCCCTGACTGTTCCTGTACAACATGAAGGCACAGCTAGTACCATGCTCCCTGACTATTCCTGTAAACATGTAGGCACAGCTAGTTCCTTGCTCCCTGACTATTTCTGTACAACACGAAGGCACAGCTAATACCCTGCTCCCTGACTGTTCCTGTACAACATGAAGGCACAGCTAGTGCCCTGCTCCCTGACTCTTCCTGTACAACATGAAGGCACAACTAGTACCCTGCTCCCTGACTATTCCTGTACAACACGAAGGCACAGCTAGTACCCTGCTCCCTGACTGTTCCTGTACAACATGAAGGCACAGCTAGTGCCCTGCTCCCTGACTGTTCCTGTACAACATGAAGGCTCAGCTAGTACCATGCTCCCTGACTATTCCTGTAAACATGTAGGCACAGCTAGTACCTTGCTCCCTGACTATTTCTGTACAACACGAAGGCACAGCTAATACCCTGCTCCCTGACTGTTCCTGTACAACATGAAGGCACAGCTAATACCCTGCTCCCTGACTGTTCCTGTACAACATGAAGGCACAGCTAATACCCTGCTCCCTGACTATTCCTGTAAACATGTAGGCACAGCTAGTGCCCTGCTCCCTGACTCTTCCTGTACAACATGAAGGCATAGCTAGTACCCTGCTCCCTGACTATTCCTGTACAACACGAAGGCACAGCTAGTACCCTGCTCCCTGACTATTCCTGTACAACATGAAGGCACAGCTAGTACCCTGCTCCCTGACTATTCCTGTACAACATGAAGGCACAGCTAGTCCCCTGCTCCCTGATTATTCCTGTACAACATGAAGGCACAGCTAGTACCCTGCTCCCTGACTATTCCTGTACAACACGAAGGCACAGCTAGCACCCTGCTCCCTGACTATTCCTGTACAACACGAAGGCACAGCTAGTACCCTGCTCCCTGACTATTCCTGTACAACACGAAGGCACAGCTAGTACCCTGCTCCCTGACTATTCCTGTACAACATGAAGGCACAGCTAGTACCCTGCTCCCTGACTATTCCTGTACAACACGAAGGCACAGCTAGCACCCTGCTCCCTGACTATTCCTGTACAACATGAAGGCACAGCTAGTACCCTGCTCCCTGACTATTCCTGTACAACACGAAGGCACAGCTAGCACCCTGCTCCCTGACTATTCATGTAAACATGTAGGCACAGCTAGTACCCTGCTCCCTGACTATTCCTGTACAACATGAAGGCACAGCTAGTGCCCTGCTCCCTGACTGTTCCTGTACAACATGAAGGCACAGCTAGTACCATGCTCCCTGACTATTCCTGTAAACATGTAGGCACAGCTAGTACCTTGCTCCCTGACTATTTCTGTACAACACGAAGGCACAGCTAATACCCTGCTCCCTGACTGTTCCTGTACAACATGAAGGCACAGCTAGTACCCTGCTCCCTGACTGTTCCTGTACAACATGAAGGCACAGCTAATACCCTGCTCCCTGACTATTCCTGTAAACATGTAGGCACAGCTAGTGCCCTGCTCCCTGACTCTTCCTGTACAACATGAAGGCACAGCTAGTACCCTGCACCCTGACTATTCCTGTACAACACGAAGGCACAGCTAGTACCCTGCTCCCTGACTATTCCTGTACAACATGAAGGCACAGCTAGTACCCTGCTCCCTGACTATTCCTGTACAACATGAAGGCACAGCTAGTCCCCTGCTCCCTGACTATTCCTGTACAACATGAAGGCACAGCTAGTACCCTGCTCCCTGACTATTCCTGTACAACACGAAGGCACAGCTAGCACCCTGCTCCCTGACTATTCCTGTAAACATGTAGGCACAGCTAGTACCCTGCTCCCTGACTATTCCTGTACAACATGAAGGCACAGCTAGTACCCTGCTCCCTGACTATTCCTGTACAACACGAAGGCACAGCTAGCACCCTGCTCCCTGACTATTCCTGTACAACACGAAGGCACAGCTAGCACCCTGCTCCCTGACTATTCCTGTACAACACGAAGGCACAGCTAGCACCTTGCTCCCTGACTATTCCTGTACAACATGTAGGCACAGCTAGTACCCTGCTCCCTGACTATTCCTGTACAACACGAAGGCACAGCTAGCACCCTGCTCCCTGACTATTCCTGTACAACACGAAGGCACAGCTAGTACCCTGCTCCCTGACTATTCCTGTACAACATGAAGGCACAGCTAGTACCCTGCTCCCTGACTATTCCTGTACAACATGAAGGCACAGCTAGTCCCCTGCTCCCTG